>NC_053025.1:143360551-143493979 GCF_003073215.2 Triticum urartu
TGATTAATGTGTGCTGCATATGGTCATGAGCTCTACATGTGTTTTGTTATATGCCATGCCATCTTTACAGGGGTGTATGACATGTATTTTTGTGATCAATGTGGTGACTAGCACAAGCATGCAAAGTAGCTCTCATGATGTTGCTGATTTCACAGACTTAGAATTCTTCTAAGTCATTTCCCTGATGATATTTTTATGCCATGTATTCTTGTTGTTGCAACGTGATCCATGCCTCTTTTGGGAATGTTCAGTAAGGATGATTTTGAGATATTGTTATGCTCTATCCATCCATGTCTTTGTTTGCAATTATGGAGTACCCTAGCATGACTCAATCTTGCTCTACTTTTGCTATAAAATGTTCCTGGCAGATTGTTTACATGTTAATCAATTTTGCCGAGGTTGTTATAGTTGTTCCATGCATGCTATGAGATTGTTCTTGCCATGGTTAGATACTTGATCATGTCTTCTTGCTGGTAGTATGCTTAGTTTGTCATGCAATGCCTTGTGGTGAGTGCATCGAGCTCGCAAACATGCCTACGTAATTCTGTTTTGCCATGTTCCAGTTTTCTGCTAAGTCTGAATCTGTTAACGAAACTTGCTATGTTTACATGGTTGCCATTGTATTTTCTGATCCCTTTTGGCTTATGGTCAGTAAGGGACTTTTGTTATATGCTTTGAGTAGCTTCATGCCATGCCTTGCTTTGCCATGATATGTTCCTGTAGCATGTTGTTATCTTGCTCTAAACATTGCTTCCTGATGTTAATTCCTGGCATGTTGTTATTTTCACTAAGTCTGTGAACCTGACATCTTTTGCACTTTTGTCATGTTTGTTTGAACCTGCTATTGTGTGATTTAACCGTAGCTCAGTGTTCATCTTTTGTCAAGCGTCTTGAGTGGATCACTGCCATGTGCTTTGTTGCTATGTTAGAGTGCAGTAGCTTATTTTCTTGATGCATTTAGATGGCATCGTGTTGTTAATCGCAGATTGGTGCCATTATTGTTTTGCTTGCCATTTGCAAACCGTGCATCCGATTCCGGTGATCTTTATATCGATTTTGACTGAAATCAACTCATCTTTCCAGCGGCACTCTTGGTTTTCCAAGTTGAGGCCTAGTTCAAGCTTTCCCTTCCAAAGCATGCATATGCATTGCATATCACATCCCGCATATCATGCCATGTTTTGCTTCATGTTGCTTGCGCATTGCACCGTGGTTGATTGTTGTTTCCTTTGCTTGTTTTCTTGCCTTGGGTAGAGCCGGGAGATGAGTTTGTGTTTGAGGAACCCGTTGAGTACGTTTACGAGGATCAAGCTTTCGTCTTCTCGGAGAACTTTGCAGGCAAGATGACCATACCCTCGAAATCACTTCTATCTTTGCTTGCTAGTTGCTCGCTCTATTGCTATGCCTATGCTGTGATACCTACCACTTGCTATATCATGCCTCCATATTGCCATGTGAAACCTCTAACCCACCTTGTCCTAGCAAACCGTTGTTTGGCTATGTTACCGCTTTGCTCAGCACCTCTTATAGCGTTGCTAGTTGCAGGTGAAGATGAAGTTCGTTCCATGTTGGAACATGGATTTTCTTAGGATATCACACTATCTCTTATTTTAATTAATGCATATATATACTTGCTAAAGGGTGGAAGGCTTGGCCTTATGCCTGGTGTTTTGTTCCACTCTTGTCGCCCTAGTTTCCGTCATACCGGTGTTATGTTCCTTGATTTTGCGTTCCTTACATGGTTGGGTTATAATGGGAACCCGTTGACAGTTCGCCTTGAATAAAACTCCTCCAGCAAGGCCCAACCTTGGTTTTACCATTTGCCACCTAAGCCTTTTCCCTTGGGTTCTGCAGACTCAAGGATCATCTTTATTTAAACCCCCGGGCCAGTGCTCCTCTGAGTGTTGGTCCAAACCAGAGCACCGTGCAGGGCCATCCCTTGGCAACTTGGGTTATGTCGGCTCCTGTACGCTTATCTTATCTGGTGTGCCCTGAGAACGAGATACGTGCAGCTCCTATCGGGATTTGTCGGCACAGCGGGTGGTCTTGCTGGTCTTGTTTTACCATTGTCGAGATGTCTTGTAACTGGGATTCCGAGTCTGATCGGGTCTTCCTGGGAGAAGGAATATCCTTTGTTGATCGTGAGAGCTTGTGATGGGCTAAGTTGGAACACCCCTGTAGGGATTTGAACTTTCGAAAGCCGTGCCCGCGGTTATGTGAAGATGGGAATTTGTTAATGTCCGGTTGTAGAGAACTTGAAACTTAACTTAATTAAAATGGATCAACAGCGTGTGTAGCCGTGATGGTCTCTTTTCGGCGGAGTCTGGGAAGAGAACACGGTCTCGTGTTATGCTTGAACGTAAGTAGTCTAGGATCACTTCTTGATCATAGATTCTCGAACGTGCTTCGCCTTCTCTTCTCGCTCTCATTTGCGTATGTTAGGCACCATATATGCTAGTGCTTGCTGCAGCTCCACCTCATACCTTTTCCCTACCCATAAGCTTAAACAGTCTTGATCGCAAGGGTGTGAGATTGCTGAGTCCCCATGACTTACAGTTTACTTCCAAAACCAGTTGCAGGTGCCGATGATACCAGTGCAGGTGGCGCAACCGAGCTCAAGGAGGAGCTCGATGAAGTTCGTGTTCGTTCTGTTGTTTCGTTTCCAGTTGATTAGTAGTGGAGCCCAGTCGGGGCGATCGAGGATCTAGCATTTTGGGGTTGTCTTCTTTTATTTTGGTTCCGTAGTCGAACCTTGATTGTATTCTGGATGATGTATGTTTAACTTGTTATTTGTGTGAAGTGGCGATTGTAAGACAACTCTTTATCCCTTTCTTATTCAGTACATGGGATGTGTAAAGATTACCCCTCTTGTGACAGACCTACCATGCGGCTATGCCTCTAAGTCGTGCCCCGACACGTGGGAGATATAGCCGCATCGTGGGTGTTACAATATTAGCAAGGATGGTTAGACCAGGTGGTCGTGGTCGTGGTGGCAACACCCCACCACCACCTGAGTACATGGCTGGTATGATCCAACAGCTTGAGATGAATCGCCAGTTCATGGAGAATATGATGGCTCAGTTTCCTCGCCCCAATATGAACCAGCAGCCAACCCTAGTAACTCTGCAGGATTTCATGCGCCTGAACCCAACTGCAGCTCAACTCAGCCTCTGGATGCTGATGACTGGCTCCGTGACATCACCTATGAGATGGAGTCTGCTGATGTAGCCCCTGCCAGCTATGTCACCTTTGCTTCCTTCTTCCTGAAGGGACCCGCAGCTCAATGGTGGGACACCCATAGGCGTACTCTGCCAGTTGGAACAATCATCACCTGGCCAGACTTCCAAGCTGCCTTCCGTGCTCGCTTCATTCCTCAGGGAGTCATGGACCGTAAGAAGCGCGAGTTCCGCAGCCTCACCCAAGGGAACAAAACTGTGGAAGCTTATCAGCGGGAGTTTTTGGACTTGTCCCGCTATGCTTAACAAGACATTGCAACTGATGCACGCAGACAGGAGAAGTTCCGTGATGGCCTTCAAGCTGATATCAAGCTCGCACTTCTAGTGCACGACTTTGCCGATTTCGCCACCTTGGTGAACAAGGCCATCAATGTCGAAACTGGTCTGCAGGAACACCAGATCTCTCATAGACGCAACCGTGACACGGGCTCATCTTCGGGCCCGTCTTTGCAGAAGCGTAGGATATGGATTCCCAATAGCATGTATCAGCCAACTGCACCTGCTCCAAGGCAGTCCTATGCTGCACCGCGTCTGCCTCCCCCACCAACTAGGCAGCCAAGACTTCTAGATCCACCACCCAAGCTCTTGTTCCCACTCCCAATAATGGTCTCTGCTACAAGTGTGGTCAGCCAGGTCACCGTGCCAGAGACTGCAATCAGAATCAGAATCAACTGGCCCTTCGCGCAGCTGGCCGTGGAAACAACCAGCCTCGCAACAACAATGCCAGGTCTTATGGTCGTGTTCATGCCAACCACGTTGATCTTAATGAAGCTCAAGACCAGCCTGCTACTGTGATGGGTACACTCCTTGTAAATTCAGTACCTGCATCTGTTTTATTTGATTCAGGAGCATCGCATTCATTCATGTCAGAATATTTTGCATACAAGCATGACGTTAAATGTGAGGCGATGGACACTTCGGTATTGGTAAAAAACCCCGTGGGACAATGTCAAACATCACTGGTTGGCATCGACGTCCCCGTGGAAATCGAAGGGCTGGAATTCTACGCCACTCCCATTATCCTGAAGTCGACTAACATCGACCTCATTCTGGGAATGGATTGGTTGAAAGCGCATACTGCTTCTATAGTTTGCGCCACTATGGTCGTCCATCTGCTACACCCTTCTGATGAAATAATAGCTTACCAAGCTCATCTAGTTCAGAACGCCGAGGCACGGCTTTATGCCTTGAATGCGTTGAACGCTGCACCACTCGAGGGCATTGAAAACATTCTCGTCGTTCGTGAATTCCAAGACGTCTTCCCAGAAGAACTTCCAAGGATTCCCCCTGCTAGAGCTGTCGAATTCATCATCGACTTGAAACCCGGCACCACCCATATAGCTAAACGCCCCTACAAGATGTCGCCTCATGAACTCATTGAGCTTAAGGAGGAAATCAACAAATCTCTTGTCAAAGGTTTCATTCACCCTAGTTGCTCTCCTTGGGGAGCACCTTCTCTCTTTGTTAAAAAGAAGGATGGGACAAACCGATTAGTCCAAGACTACCGTCCTATAAACCAAGCTACCATTCAGAATAAATACCCTCTTCCTCGGATCAATGATCTTTATGATCAACTGGCTGGCTCATCAGTGTTCTCCAAACTCGACTTGAGATTGGGTTACCACCAGATCCGTGTTCCTGAAGAGGATATCCCAAAAACCGCCTTCCTGACTCGGTATGGATCATACGAGTACACCGTCATGTCATTCGGCCTAACGAATGCTCCAGCCACCTTCTCTCGTCTGATGGACTATATATTCATGGATTACCTCGACAAGTTTGTCGTGGTTTATTTGGACGATATCCGTGTATTTTCCAAGAACAAGGAAGAACATGTTGAATATCGTCGTATTGTGCTGGAAAAGCTTCGAGAGCATCAACTGTATGCTAAGTATTCTAAGTGTGAATTCTGGCTCCCCGAAGTAACCTATCTTGGGCATGTCATCTCCAAGGATGGTATTGCCGTCAACCCTGAACGAGTTCAGGCTATTCTCGATTGGACTCCTCCGAAGAATGCCAAGCAAGTCTGAAGTTTTCTCGGTCTCGCCAGCTATTGTCGTTGATTCGTCGAGAACTTCTCCAAGATTGCCAGGCCTCTGACTAATCTGTTGCATAAGGGTGTCAAGTTCAAATGGACAGACAAGTGTCAGGAAAGTTTCCAGGCGCTCAAAGACAAGTTGACTTCTGCCCCAGTGCTTGCTCCACCTGATACTAAGAAGGACTTCGTGATTTACTGTGACGCTTCCCGTCAAGGATTAGGCTGTGTCCTAATGCAAGAGCGCAGAGTGATTGCTTATGCCTCTCATCAACTGCGCCCACACGAAGAAAACTACCCAGTTCATGACCTTAAGCTTGCTGCTGTCATTCATGCACTGAAGCAGTGGCGACATTACCTTCTCGGTAATCGTTGCGAGATCTTCACCGACCACCAAAGTCTGAAGTATCAGTTTACTCAGCCAGATCTGAACCTCCGTCAGCAGAGATGGATGGAGACTGTTGCAGACTTTGACGTGGGTATATCCTATACCCCCAGCAAGGCTAATGTAATGGTTGATGCCTTGAGCCGCAAGTCTTACTGCAACCACCTCTAGGTTCACAAAGTTCAGCCCTTGCTTGTCGAAGAATTTAGAAAGCTGAACCTTCATATTGTTCCCCCTAGAGAACTCGCTCCCCCTCCCTAGAGTTCGGAAAGATGAATCTTCTTGTTGTTACCAAGGGTTCTCTAAATACCCTAGCCGTCGTACCAGATCTCGTAGCTGGTATAAAGACTATTCAAGGTTATGACTCTCAAGTCCATAAGATTAAACGCCATCTAGCAGAAGGAAAGCCCTCATTCTTCACTATCGCCGATGATGGCGCCTTGTACTTCAAAGGCCGCCTAGTGGTACCATGTTCGAAGAAAAACCTGGATAAGACTAAAAGGGTTATGAAAGAAGCTCGTGATACGCCTCTATCCATCCATCCTGGTAGTACAAAGATGTACCAGGCTATTCGTCAAAGATTCTGGTGGTCTAATATGAAGTAGGACATTGCTCGTTATGTTGCTGAGTGTGACATTTGCCACCGTATCAAAGCAGAGCATCAAAGGCCTACTGGAACTCTGCAACCTATCTCTATTCCTGAATGGAAATGGGACCATGTTGAAATGGACTTCGTCACTGGATTTCCAAATCACAGAAAGGTAATGATGCTATTCTTGTCGTCATTGACCGGCTTTCTAAAGTTGCACATTTTTTGGCGGTCAAAGAGACAATCACTGCTAGTCAGCTTGCTACTCTCTACATGTCCAGAATTGTTTCCCTTCATGATATTCCACTAGTTATCAGTTCAGACCGCGGTAGCTTATTCACTTCAAGATTTTGGGCAAGTTTCCAAGAAGCTATGGGAACTCATCTGTCGTTCAGTACGGCGTTTCATCCTAAGTCGCAAGGACGGGTTGAACGTGTCAACCAAGTTCTCGAAGACATGCTTCGAGCTTGTGTAATTTCCTTCGGCAAGAAATGGGAGGAATCTCTTCCATATGCCGAGTTCTCTTATAATAATAGCTATCAAGCTAGTCTGAAGATGTCCCCCTTCGAAGTGTTATATTGACGAAAGTGTTGAACCCCTCTGAACTGGTTATAAACTGGGGAACGTCCACTCTTCGGTCCGGATATTATCCAACAAGCCGAAGAACAAGTTCGCATTATTCGCGAGAATCTCAAGACTGCTCAGTCACGTCAGAAGAGTCAGTATGACCGTCATCACAAAGACATGGTCTATCAACCTGGCGAAAAGGCTTATCTTCGAGTTACACCAATGAAGGGTGCTCACCGCTTCGGGATCAAGGGCAATCTAGCTCCTCGCTATATCGGTCCCTTCACTGTTCTCGAAAGGCGTGGAAAAGTGGCATATCAACTGGAGCTTCCGCCAAACCTTTCCCAAGTTCACGATGTGTTCCACGTGTCACAACTCCGCCGTTGCTTCAAGGATCCAATCCGAGCAGTGGATCATGAAGTGCTCGAATTGCAATAGGACATCTCCTATAAAGAGCATCCGGTCCACATTCTCGACCAAGCTGAACGCCGCACACGTCAGAAGGCGATCAAGTTCCTCAAAGTCCAGTGGTCGAATCACTCTAAAGACGAAGCCACTTGGGAACGCGAGGACCGCCTGCGTGATGAATATCCCACACTGTTTCCTTCTACCTCCTAAATCTCGGGATGGGATTTCTTATAGTGGAGGAGATTTGTAACGCCCGGATAATTAGGCTACAGTAAAACTCTCCTAATGATGCCATGTCATCTTTGATTACTGTTGCTAAACTTTCGTTAGTTCAAACCGATTCAAAAATCAATTCCAAAAAATGGCAAACAACAAAAGTTTTTAAAAGTTGAAACAAAAATGTTCGGTGGTTGCCGAATATTACAAGGGTAATTATAGTGCAGCAAACATATTTTTAGAAAGTGCCTAAATGATTTAAAATGGAATAAAACAGAAAAGTAAATAAGTAAAAGAAAAGAAAATACAAAACAGAAAACAAATAAAAAAAGAACTCCACCCCCCAATGGGCTCCGGCCCAGCAGGCCACAGCCCCACTGGGCCAACCCCCCAGGCCCAGCCCCCCCCCCCACTCTCTCCATAACCCCCCAAAACCCTAGTCGTTTCCCCCGTCGCCCCACTCGCCCCACGACTCCCTCTCGTTCCCCTCTCCTTCTCTCGCTGGATCTGGATCGGGAGGGCTCGATCCCGTCCCCGTCGCCGCCGCCCGAATCGAACCCCGCCATCGCCGCCGCCCGGAGCTCCCCCACTGGGCTGCCTCCTCTTCGGCGCATCATCTCCCACCTCCTCCCCGTGCCCCACTGCCACGCTCCCTACACCTACGGTGAGGCTCGGCCTCCACCCCCCTCTCTCCCGTGCCTCACGCCCCGCTCCGGCCACAGCCTTGCCTAGCCGCTCGTACCAGCCGCCGTGGCCACACTGCTTGCCGTCACGCGCTGCCGTTCACGCCCGGCCGATCCTGCCGTTGCTTCTCCGCCGCCCGCACCGCGGCACCTCCCCGCGCACGCCACGGCCGCCTCTGCACTCCCGTGCCGCATCGGCACCCATCCACGCCCGCACGCGCCCCCCCTGACCGAGCCCGCGCCCGTGGAACCCCTGCTCCGGCTCCTCTCACTGTCGCTGGCCCCCTGCATCCCGTCGTCGCCCGCTCCGCTCCCCAGCCTCGCCTGCAGCCTCGCGCGCCTGCGCTGCGCGTGCCTGCCCCCTCGCCGTGCTGCTCCGGCGCCCCGCCGTGGCCAACGCCCCGTGGTAGCCTGGGCGTCCACCCAACGGGCTAACGCCCAGCGCCAGCACCCGCACATGTACGCCCGTTCGCTCAAACCCGCTATGGCCCCCTGGGGCCAATGACAAGTGGGGCCCTACCCCAGAACGAAATTAAAAACAAGAAGAGGTTTAAAAAAATGAATAATAAATAAAATAATTAACTTAAATAATCTTATTTAATTAATTAAAGAATTAATTAAACTAATTAATCATAATTAGATTAACCTAATTAACTTAACCTAATTAATCTGTTAATCAAACCAATTAATTAGGTTAATTAGTTGACAGTCAATGACATGTGGGCCCCTGTCCAGTTTGACCAGTCAAACTGTTGACTGGGCTGACCCAGTCTATGACAGGTGGGCCCTGTTTGACCATGTTGACCAGTCAACAGTTGATTGGTCAAATGCTGACTGGACCCCCTCTGACCCCACCTGCCAGCCACACATGCATTCTGTTGGGTACACTTCTGTGTACCCATGGGAATTTAAGATTTAATTTTCGAATTAAAACAATTTAGAAAATGATTTAAAACTTATAAAATTAATAGAAAATAATCCGTAGCTCGGATGAAAAAACTTTGTACATGAAAGTTGCTTAGAACGATGAGACGAATCCGGATACGCAGCCCATTCGTCCGCCACGCATCCCTAGCATAGCAAACACACAACTTTCCCCCTCCGGTTCATCTGTCCAAAAACGCAAAACACCGGGAATACTTTCCCGGATGTTTTCCCCCTTCACCGGTACCACCTCATACCGCGTTAGGGCACGCCTAGCGTGATTTGTCATGTCATGCATCGTCATGCATTTGTTTGCATTATATTTATTGTTTCTTCCCCCTCATCTCTCGCTAGACATCGAGACCGACGCCGCTGCTACCCAGTACGACTACGGTGTTGACGACCCCTCTCTCTTTTGCCAGAGCAACCAGGCAAGCCCCCCTGATCACCAGATATCGCCTACTCTCCTCTATACTGCTTGCATTAGAGTAGTGTAGCATGTTACTGCTTTCCGTTAATCCTATCCTGATGCATAGCCTGTCCTTACTACTGTTGTTGTTACCATTACCTGCTATCCTACTGCTTAGTATAGGATGCCAGTTTATCATCAGTGGCCCTACATTCTTGTCCGTCTGCCATGCTATACTATCAGGCCGTGATCACTCGAGAGGTGATCACGGGTATATACTATATACTTTATACATGATACATGTCATGACTAAAGTCGGGTTAGCTCGAGGAGTACCCGCGGTTGATTCACGAATTGGGGGCTCGATGGACATACTTTCCCAACGGCCCTCTGTGTGGATCTTTGTGGCGAAGCGACAGGGCAGGTTGAGACCACCTAGGAGAGAGGTGGGCCTGGCCCTGGTCGGCGTTCGCAGTTATTTCAAGATAACACGTTTAGTGAGATCTTGGTATTTGATCTGAGTCTGGCCACTGGCCTATACGCACTAACCACGCGGGGACTGTTATGGGCACTCGACGTTGTGGTATCAGCCGAAGCCTTCGTGACGACAACGACTGAGCGGCGTGCGCCGGATTGGACCGTAAGCCTGCTCTTGTATTAAGGGGCTAGTTCTGCTTCCGGCCGCGTACGCAACGTGCAGGTGTGCAATGGGCGATGGGCCCAGACCCCTGCGCCATAGGATTTAGACCGGCGTGCTGACCTCTCTGTTGTGCCTAGGTAGGGCTGCGACGTGTTGATCTTCCGAGGTCGGGCATGATCCAGAAAAGTGTGTCCGGACAAAGGGGATCGAGCGTGTTGGGAAATGTGGTGCACCCCTGCAGGGAAGTTAATCTATTCGAATAGCTGTGATCTTCGGTAACAGGACGACTTGGAGTTGTACCTTGACCTTATGACAACTAGAACCGGATACTTAATAAAACTCACCCTTCCAAGTGCCAGATACAACCCGGTGGTCGCTCTCTAACAGGGCGACGAGGAGAGGATCGCCGGGTAGGATTATGCTATGGTGATGTTACTTGGTGAACTTACCTTCTACTCTCTTCTTCTGCTGCAAGATGGAGGTTACCAGAAGTGTAGTCTTTGAAAGGGCTAGTTATCCCCCTCTTATTCCGGCATTCTGCAGTTCAGTCTACATATGATACCCCTTTTCCATTTGATACCAAGGCATACATATGTAGTGTAGCTCCTTGCTTGCGAGTACTTTGGATGAGTACTCACGGTTGCTTTGCTCCCCCTTTTCCCCCTTTTCTATACTCGATTGTTCCGACCAAACGTTGGAGCCCAGGAGCTAGATGCCATTGTCGATGACGACTACTACTACTCGGGAGGTGCCTACTACTATGTGCAGCCCGCTGACGACGACCAGGAGTAGTTTAGGAGGATCCTAGGCAGGAGGCCTGCACCTCTTTCGATCTGTATCCCAGTTTTTGCTAGCCTTCTTAAGGAAAACTTGTTTAACTTATGTCTGTACTCAGATATTGTTGCTTCCGCTGACTCGTCTATGATCGAGCTCTTGTATTCGAGCCCTCAAGGCCCTGGTTTGTAATATGATGCTTGTATGACTTATTTTATTTGTAGAGTTGTGTTGTGATTTCTTCCCGTGTGTCCCTGATCTTGATCGTACACGTTTGCGTGTAAGATTAGTGTACGATTGAATCGGGGGCGTCACACGACAACTCTGCCAGCCAAGTGGTCGGAGGTGACACCCACAACACTACAGAGGACTCCGGAGCCACCGCTATGACTTTCACACAGGCCCCGAGGCCGCGCACCAAACTATTCGATGACACTGCCGCGCAAGCGACCAAGGCCAACACTAGACACAAGAGAATTCCGGAGCCGTCACTCCCGACTTCCATTCCGGCCCCGGGACTACGAACCAGTCGAGTTGATGGCTCTGCCACCCAAGCAACCGAAGCCAACACCAAACGCACACAAGATTTCCGGAGTCACCGCTCTTACTTCCATGCCAGCCCTGAGGCCGCGCACCCGTATGGCCGACGTCGACACGACAATGCCACATGAGCCACCAACGAAGGACCGGGCCTCCAAGGCGTCGCCCCCAAGAGGAAAGCATGAGCAATGTCGTCGACGCCCGCTCCAACCAAGGTTGGAACTTGGGTTTTCACCCGTAAGTCCGAGACTGAGATGACAAGGGAGGTGAAGGGGCTCCACGATGCCACTTTCAAGGAGGAAATTACAGCATAGGACGCTGTCGGCATCAGTAGCGAGCAAGGTTGAGCTAGACATTCGCTCGGAGCTCACCAAACCCATTGTTGTTGCAGCCTACCCAGCCAGACAACCACCACCAATAGATTGTCGGTCGTCCTTGTCCAAGCCCCGAAGCCAAGTGTGCAACGCAGATCGTCGCCACCAACCACCATCTAGATGGCCAACAAAACCACCACGGCACCCTTGCATCGTCATGGTTGCCCCGCTCCCGACATCAAATGCGCCGCCGCCACGCCATCATCTTCCATTTCCACCATTGCAAACTGTTCACAGGCCTACATTACCGCATGGGCCAAGTGCGACCACCGGCACAACCGACCATGCCTCCACATGTGGCCTATCGTCGCCGTGTAGCACGCGCCCAAATCCAAGCATGTCTGCCTAGATCCGGCGTCCAGGACTGCACATCGAGCACCACCACAAAGCATCAAGGGATGCAGACGCGCAGAGCACTGATAACCCACAAGTATAGGGGATCGCAACAATTTTCGAGGATAGAGTATTCAACCCAAATTTATTGATTTGACATAGGGGGAGCCAGAGAACATTTGCAAGTATTAACAGTTGAGTTGTCAATACAACCACACCTGGAGAACTAAATATCTGCATCAGAGTGATCAATAGCAATAGTAACGGTAACATAACAATAGCAGTAGCAGTTTGTAGCGATTGTAACATCAGCAACAATAGTAGTAACTAAGAAAATATCAATATATGAACAGTGTATGCATTGGATCAGTGATGGATAATTCCATTGGATGACATTCATCATGTAATAGTCATAACCTATAGAGACACAGAATTATCTTGAATTCATCAATATAATGTAAGCATGTATTCCTAATATAGTCATACATACTTATGATAAGAACTTGCATGACATATTTTGTCCTACCCTCCTGTGGCAGCGGGGTCCATAAAAAAACTAAGGGATATTAAGGCCTCTTTTTAATAGAGAACTGGAACAAAGCATTAACACATAGTGAATACATGAACTCCTCAAACTATGATAATCATCGAAAAGAATTCCAACTATTGTCATTTTGGGGTGTGCGGATCATAACATGTAATAGGTGCATATATACTGAAGGAAATATGCCCTAGAGGCAATAATAATGTTATTATTTTATTTCCTTATATCATGATAAATGTTTATTATTCATGCTAGAATTGTATTATCCGGAAACATAATACTTGTGTGAATACATAGACAAACCAAACGTCACTAGTATGCCTCTACTTGACTAGCTTGTTAATCGAAGATGGTTATGTTTCCTAACCATAGACATGTGTTGTCATTTGATTAATGGGATCACATCATTAGGAGAATGATGTGATTGACATGACCCATTCCATTAGCTTAGCACCTGATCGTTTAATATGTTGCTATTGCTTTCTTCATGACTTATACATGTTCCTATGACTATGAGATTATGCAACTCCCGTTTGCCGGAGGAACACTTTGTGTGCTACCAAACGTCACAACATAATTGGGTGATTATAAAGGAGCTCTACAGGTGTCTCCAAAGGTACATGTTGGGTTGGCGTATTTCGAGATTAGGATTTGTCACTCCGATTGTCGGAGAGGTATCTCTGGGCCCTCTCGGTAATGCACATCACATAAGCCTTGCAAGCATTACAACTAATGAGTTAGTTGCAAGATGATGTATTACGAAACGAGTAAAGAGACTTGCCGGTAACGAGATTGAACTAGGTATTGAGATACCGACGATCGAATCTCGGGCAAGTAACATACGGATGACAAAGGGAACAACGTATGTTGTTATGCGGTCTGACCGATAAAGATCTTCGTAGAATATGTGGGAGCCAACATGAGTATCCAGGTTCCACTATTGGTTATTGACCGGAGACGTGTCTCGGTCATGTCTACATTGTTCTCGAACCCGTAGGGTCCGCACGCTTAAGGTTTTGATGACAATTATATTATGAGTTTATGCATTTTGATGTACCGAAGTTTGTTCGGAGTCCCGGATGTGATCACGGACATGACGAGGAGTCTCGGAATGGTCGAGACATAAAGATTGATATATTGGAAGCCTATATTTGGATATCGAAAGTGTTCCGTGTGAAATCGGGATTTTACCGGAGTACCGGGAGGTTACCGGAAACCCCCGGGAGGTATATGGGCCTTAGTGGGCTTTTGTGGAAGAGAGGAGAGGTGGCCAGGGCTGGGCCGCGCGCCCCTCCCCCTAGTCCGAATAGGACAAGGAGAGGGGGGCAGCGCCCCCCCTTCCTTCTCTCTCTCCTCTTTCCCCCTCCCGAATCCTATTCCAACTAGGAAAGGGGGGGAATCCTACTCCCGGTGGGAGTAGGACTCCTCCTGGCGCGCCCTCCTCCTGGCCGGCCGCACCTTCCCCTGCTCCTTTATATACGGGGGCAGGGGGCACCCCTAGACACACAAGTTGATCCACGTGATCATATTCTTAGCCGTGTGCGGTGCCCCCTTCCACCATAATCCTCGATAATATTGTAGCGGTGCTTAGGCGAAGCCCTGCGACGGTAGTACATCAAGATCGTCACCATGCCGTCGTGCTGACGGAACTCTTCCCCGACACTTTGCTGGATCGGAGTCCGGGGATCGTCATCGAGCTGAACGTGTGCTAGAACTCGGAGGTGCCATAGTTTCGGTGCTTGATCGGTCGGACCGTGAAGACGTACGACTACATCAACCGCGTTGTGCTAACGCTTCCGCTGTCGGTCTACAAGGGTACGTAGATCACACTCTCCCCTCTCGTTGCTATGCATCACCATGATCTTGCGTGTGCGTAGGAATTTTTTTGAAATTACTACGTTCCCCAACAGTGGCATCCGAGCCTAGGTTTTATGTGTTGATGTTATATGCACGAGTAGAACACAAGTGAGTTGTGGGCGATATAAGTCATACTGCTTACCAGCATGTCATACTATGGTTCGGTGGTATTGTTGGACGAAGCGGCCCGGACCGACATTACGCGTACGCTTACGCGAGACCGGTTCTCCCGACGTGCTTTGCACAAAGGTGGCTAGCGGGTGACAGTTTCTCCAACTTTAGTTGAACTGAGTGTGGCTACGCCCGGTCCTTGCGAAGGTTAAAACAGCACCAACTTGACAAACTATCGTTGTGGTTTTGATGCGTAGGTAAGATTGGTTCTTGCTTAAGCCCGTAGCAGCCACGTAAAACTTGCAACAACAAAGTAGAGGACGTCTAACTTGTTTTTGCAGGGCATGTTGTGATGTGATATGGTCAAGACATGATGCTAAATTTTATTGTATGAGATGATCATGTTTTGTAACCGAGTTATCGGCAACTGGCAGGAGCCATATGGTTGTCGCTTTATTGTATGCAATGCAATCACGCTGTAATGCTTTACTTTATCACTAAGCGGTAGCGATAGTCGTGGAAGCATAAGATTGGCGAGACGACAACGATGCTACGATGGAGATCAAGGTGTCACGCCGGTGACGATGGTGATCACGACGGTGCTTCGAAGATGGAGATCACAAGCACAAGATGATGATGGCCATATCATATCACTTATATTGATTGCATGTGATGTTTATCTTTTATGCATCTTATCTTGCTTTGATTGACGGTAGCATTATAAGATGATCTCTCACAAATTATCAAGAAGTGTTCTCCCTGAGTATGCACCATTGCGAAAGTTCTTCGTGCTGAGACACCACGTGATGATCGGGTGTGATAGGCTCTACGTTCAAATACAACGGGTGCAAAACAGTTGCACACGCGGAATACTCAGGTTATAATTGACGAGCCAAGCATATACAGATATGGCCTCGGAACACGGAGACCGAAAGGTCGAGCGTGAATCATATAGTAGATATGATCAACATAGTGATGTTCACCAATGAAGCTACTCCATCTCACGTGATGATCGGACATGGTTTAGTTGATTTGGATCACGTAATCACTTAGAGGATTAGAGGGATGTCTATTTAAGTGGGAGTTTTTTAAGCAATATGATTAATTGAACCTAAATTTATCATGAAACTTAGTACCTGATAGTATCTTGCTTGTTTATGTTTGATTGTAGATAGATGGCCCGTGCTGTTGTTCCGTTGAATTTTAATGCGTTCCTTGATAAAGCAAAGTTGAAAGATTATGGTAGCAATTACATGGACTGGGTCCGTAACTTGAGGATTATCCTCATTGCTGCATAGAAGAATTACGTCCTGGAAGCACCGCTGGGTGCCAGGCCTGCTGCTGGAGCAACACCAGATGTTATGAACGTCTGGCAGAGCAAAGCTGATGACTACTCGATAGTTCAGCGTGCCATGCTTTACGGCTTAGAATCGGGACTTCAACGACGTTTTGAACGTCATGGAGCATATGAGATGTTCTAGGAGTTGAAGTTAATATTTCAAGCAAATGCCCAGATTGAGAGATATGAAGTCTCCAATAAGTTCTATAGCTGCAAGATGGAGGAGAACAGTTCTGTCAGTGAGCATATACTCAAAATGTCTGGGTATAATAATCACTTGATTCAATTGGGAGTTAATCTTCCAGATGATTGCGTCATTGACAGAATTCTCCAATCACTGCCACCAAGCTACAAGAGCTTCATGATGAACTATAATATGCAAGGGATGAATAAGACTATTCCGGAGCTCTTCGCAATGCTGAAAGCTGCGGAGGTAGAAATCAAGAAGGAGCATCAAGTGTTGATGGTCAACAAGACCACTAGTTTCAAGAAAAAGGGCAAAGGGAAGAAGAAGGGGAACTTCAAAAAGAACAGCAAGCAAGTTGCTACTCAAGAGAAGAAACCCAAACCTGGACCTAAGCCTGAAACTGAGTGCTTCTACTGCAAGCAGACTGGTCACTGGAAGCGGAACTGCCCCAAGTATTTGGCGGATAAGAAGGATGGCAAGGTGAACAAAGGTATATGTGATATACATGTTATTGATGTGTACCTTACTAATGCTCGCAGTAGCACCTGGGTATTTGATACTGGTTCTGTTGCTAATATTTGCAACTCGAAACAGGGACTACGGATTAAGCGAAGATTGGCTAAGGACGAGGTGACGATGCGCGTGGGAAATGGTTCCAAAGTCGATGTGATCGCGGTCGGCACGCTACCTCTACATCTACCTTCGGGATTAGTATTAGACCTAAATAATTGTTATTTGGTGCCAGCGTTAAGCATGAACATTATATCTGGATCTTGTTTGATGCGAGACGGTTATTCATTTAAATCAGAGAATAATGGTTGTTCTATTTACATGAGTAATATCTTTTATGGTCATGCATGCTTAAAGAGTGGTCTATTTTTATTAAATCTCAATAGTAGTGACACACATATTCATAGTGTTGAAACCAAAAGATGCAGAGTTGATAATGATAGTGCAACTTATTTGTGGCACTGCCGTTTGGGTCATATCGGTATAAAGCGCATGAAGAAACTCCATACTGATGGGCTTTTGGAACCACTTGATTATGAATCACTTGGTACTTGCGAACCGTGCCTTATGGGTAAGATGACAAAAACACCGTTCTCCGGTACTATGGAGAGAGCAACAGATTTATTGAAAATCATACATACAGATGTATGTGGTCCGATGAATGTTGAGGCTCGTGGCGGATATCGTTATTTTCTCACCTTCACAGATGACTTAAGCAGATATGGGTATATCTACTTAATGAAACATAAGTCTGAAACATTTGAAAAGTTCAAAGAATTTCAGAGTGAAGTTTAAAATCATCGTAACAAGAAAATAAAATTCCTACGATCTGATCGTGGAGGAGAATATTTGAGTTACGAGTTTGGTGTACATTTAAAACAATGTGGAATAGTTTCGCAACTCACGCCACCCGAAACACCACAGCGTAATGGTGTGTCCGGACGTCGTAATCGTACTTTACTTGATATGGTGCGATCTATGATGTCTCTTACTGATTTACCGCTATCGTTTTGGGGATATGCTCTAGAGACGGTCGCATTCACGTTAAATAGGGCACCATCAAAATCCGTTGAGACAACGCCATATGAACTGTGGTTTGGCAAGAAACCAAAGTTGTCGTTTCTGAAAGTTTGGGGCTGCAATGCTTATGTGAAAAAACTTCAACCTGATAAGCTCGAACCCAAATCGGAGAAATGTGTCTTCATAGGATATCCAACGGAAACTATTGGATACACCTTCTATCACAGATCTGAAGGCAAGACTTCTGTTGCTAAATTCGGAAACTTTCTAGAGAAGGAGTTTCTCTCAAAAGAAGTGAGTGGGAGGAAAGTAGAACTTGACGAGGTAACTATACCTGCTCCCTTATTGGAAAGTAGTACATCACAGAAACCAGTTTCTGTGACACCTACACCAATTAGTGAGGAAGCTAATGATAATGATCATGAAACTTCAGAACAAGATACTACTGAACCTCGTAGATCAACCAGAGTAAGATCCGCGCCAGAGTGGTACGGTAATCCTGTTCTGGAAGTCATGCTACTAGATCATGATGAACCTACGAACTATGAAGAAGCGATGGTGAGCCCAGATTCCGCAAAATGGCTTGAAGCCATGAAATCTGAGATGGGATCCATGTATGAGAACAAAGTATGGACTTTGGTTGACTTGCCCAATGATCGGCAAGCAATTGAGAATAAATGGATCTTCAAGAAGAAGACTGACGCTGACGGTAATATTACTGTCTACAAAGCTCGACTTGTCGCAAAAGGTTTTCGGCAAGTTCAAGGGATTGACTACGATGAGACCTTCTCACCCGTAGCGATGCTTAAGTCTGTCCGAATCATGTTAGCAATTGCCGCATTTTATGATTATGAAATTTGGCAAATGGATGTCAAAACTGCATTCCTGAATGGATTTCTGCAAGAAGAGTTGTATATGATGCAGCCGGAAGGTTTTGTCGATCCAAAGGGAGCTAACAAAGTGTGCAAGCTCCAGCGATCCATTTATGGACTGGTGCAAGCCTCTCGGAGTTGGAATAAACGCTTTGATAGTGTGATCAAAGCATTTGGTTTTGTACAGACTTTTGGAGAAGCCTGTATTTACAAGAAAGTGAGTGGGAGCTCTGTAGCATTTCTGATATTATATGTAGATGACATATTGCTAATCGGAAATGATATAGAATTTCTGGTAGCATAAAAGGATACTTGAATAAGAGTTTTTCAATGAAAGACCTCGGTGAAGCTGCTTACATATTGGGCATTAAGATCTATAGAGATAGATCAAGATGCTTAATTGGACTTTCACAAAGCACATACCTTGACAAAGTTTTGAAGAAGTTCAAAATGGATCAAGCAAAGAAAGGATTCTTGCCTGTGTTACAAGGTGTGAAATTGAGTAAGACTCAATCCCCGACCAATGCAGAAGATAGAGAGAAAATGAAAGATGTTCCCTATGCTTCAGCCATAGGCTCTATCATGTATGCAATGCTGTGTACCAGACCTGATGTGTGTCTTGCTATAAGTCTAGTAGGGAGGTACCAAAGTAATCCAGGAGTGGATCACTGGACAGCGGTCAAGAACATCCTGAAATACCTGAAAAGGACTAAGGATATGTTTCTCGTATATGGAGGTGACAAAGAGCTCATCGTAAATGGTTACGTTGATGCAAGCTTTGACACTGATCCGGACGATTCTAAATCGCAAACCGGATATGTGTTTACATTAAACGGTGGAGCTGTCAGTTGGAGCAGTTCTAAACAAAGCGTTGTGGCGAGATCTAGATGTGAAGCGGAGTACATAGCTGCTTCAGAAGCAGCAAACGAAGGAGTCTGGATGAAGGAGTTCATATCCGATCTTGGTGTCATACCTAGTGCATCGGGTCCAATGAAAATCTTTTGTGACAATACTGGTGCAATTGCCTTGGCAAAGGAATCCAGATTTCACAAGAGAACCAAGCACATCAAGAGACGCTTCAATTCCATCCGGGATCTAGTCAAGGTGGGAGACATAGAGATTTGCAAGATACATACGGATCTGAATATAGCAGACCCGTTGACTAAGCCTCTTCCACGAGCAAAACATGATCAACACCAAAGCTCCATGGGTGTTAGAATCATTACTGTGTAATCTAGATTATTGACTCTAGTGCAAGTGGGAGACTAAAGGAAATATGCCCTAGAGGCAATAATAATGTTATTATTTTATTTCCTTATATCATGATAAATGTTTATTATTCATGCTAGAATTGTATTATCCAGAAACATAATACTTGTGTGAATACATAGACAAACCAAACGTCACTAGTATGCCTCTACTTGACTAGCTCGTCAATCGAAGATGGTTATGTTTCCTAACCATAGACATGTGTTGTCATTTGATTAATGGGATCACATCATTAGGAGAATGATGTGATTGACATGACCCATTCCATTAGCTTAGCACCCGATCGTTTAATATGTTGCTATTGCTTTCTTCATGACTTATACATGTTCCTATGACTATGAGATTATGCAACTCCCGTTTGCCGGAGGAACACTTTGTGTGCTACCAAACGTCACAACGTAACTGGGTGATTATAAAGGAGCTCTACAGGTGTCTCCAAAGGTACATGTTGGGTTGGCGTATTTCGAGATTAGGATTTGTCACTCCGATTGTCGGAGAGGTATCTTTGGGCCCTCTCAGTAATGCACATCACATAAGCCTTGCAAGCATTACAACTAATGAGTTAGTTGCAAGATGATGTATTACGAAACGAGTAAAGAGACTTGCCGGTAACGAGATTGAACTAGGTATTGAGATACCGAAGATCGAATCTTGGGCAAGTAACATACGGATGACAAAGGGAACAACGTATGTTGTTATGCGGTCTGACCGATAAAGATCTTCGTAGAATATGTGGGAGCCAATATGAGCATCCAGGTTCCGCTATTGGTTATTGTCCGGAGACGTGTCTCGGTCATGTCTACATTGTTCTCGAACCCGTAGGGTCCGCACGCTTAAGGTTTTGATGACAGTTATATTATGAGTTTATGCATTTTGATGTACCAAAGTTTGTTTGGAGTCCCGGATGTGATCACGGACATGACGAGGAGTCTCGAAATGGTCGAGACATAAAGATTGATATATTGGAAGCCTATATTTGGATATCGGAAGTGTTCCGGGTGAAATCGGGATTTTACCAGAGTACCGGGAGGTTACCGGAACTCCCCGGGAGGTATATGGGCCTTAGTGGGCTTTAGTGGAAGAGAGGAGAGGTGGACAGGGCTGGGCCGCGTGCCCCTCCCCCCTAGTCCGAATAGGACAAGGAGAGGGGGGCGGCGCCCCCCTTCCTTCTCTCTCTCCTCTTTCCCCCTCCCGAATCCTATTCCAACTAGGAAAGGGGGGGAATCCTACTCCCGGTGGGAGTAGGACTCCTCCTGGCGCGCCCTCCTCCTGGCCGGCCGCACCTTCCCCTGCTCCTTTATATACGGGGGCAGGGGGCACCCCTAGACACACAAGTTGATCCACGTGATCATATTCTTAGCCGTGTGCGGTGCCCCCTTCCACCATAATCCTCGATAATATTCTAGCGGTGCTTAGGCGAAGCCCTGCGACGGTAGTACATCAAGATCGTCACCACGCCGTCATGCTGACGAAACTCTTCCCCGACACTTTGCTGGATCAGAGTCCGGGGATCGTCATCGAGCTGAACATGTGCTAGAACTCGGAGGTGCCGTAGTTTCGGTGCTTGATCGGTCGGACCGTGAAGACGTACGACTACATCAACCGCGTTGTGCTAACGCTTCCGCTGTCGGTCTACAAGGGTACGTAGATCACACTCTCCCCTCTCGTTGCTATGCATCACCATGATCTTGCGTGTGCGTAGGAAATTTTTTGAAATTACTACGTTCCCCAACAAATACAACACATACTCACATTGGACCATGTATTTCGATGGTTCAAAAGTGCTTGCTGGGCTAGGGGCCGGAGTGGTGCTTACATTGCCAACTGGGATAACATTCGATACTTGTTACAAATTATGTACACAGACTCCAACAATGCATCCGAATACGAAGCCCTGTTACACGGACTCTGGATAGCAGTCTCAATGGGCGTCAAATGCCTCGAAGTACGAGGAGATTCCAACCTCGCCATCTCCCAGGTAAAGGCGAGTTCAACGCAAAGGACCTGAAGATGACAACTTACAGGAATGTTGTCTTAAAAATCTCGGCCAGGTTCGAGGGGCTTGAATTTCATCATATCCCCTGAGATAGCAACCAAGTCACCGATATCCTCGCCCAAATGGGCGCCAAACGGGACAAGGTCCCCGAAAACACCTCTCGAATGGCTTTTAAGCCATCCGTAGTCTGGTAGAAGGACAAACAAACATCGGAGTCAAACGATGTAATGAAATTTACCCCACCCGAGGACGAGAAGGTAGAGGACATAGTGGGTGGATCGACCATCCAAGAAACGACCTCGGCCCACGAGGTCATGGCAGGCATTGCACCCTGGACCAAGCCACTCCTAGCATACTTACTTCGCAAGGAGCTCCCCGAAGACCAAACGGACACACGTCGGATCATAAGGCAGTCCAAGGCCTATAAAGTCCAGGAGGGTGAGTTCTATAAGCTAAGCACCATGGGGATCCTCTAGGGATGTATACCAGAAGAGGAAGGGAGACCGCTGCTTCAAGAAATACACGTCGGCATGAGCAAACATCACACTGCTGCTCGTTCCTTGGTCAACAAAGCTTTCCGAGCTGGTTTTTACTAGACGACAACAGGGGCTGATGCAACAACATTAGTACAACGCTGCCCTGGCTGTCAGGTATTTGCCAAACAAAGCCACATGCCCCCCACAACCCTCCACACTATCCCAATCACTTGGCCCTTCGTGGTCTGGGGGCTGGACATGGTTGGCCCACTCAAAGGAGGGTCACATAAAAAAAATGTCTACTCGTATCCTACTCCACAGTCTTATAACAGAAAATGGGACAAACTTCACGGCCAAGGAGGTTAAAGCGTGGTGCGCCAAGATGGGCATAAAGCTCGACTACGCGTCTGTCCATCATCCGCAGTCAAACGAACATGTTGTGACGCCCCCGATTCAATCGTACACTAATCATACACGCAAACATGTACGATCAAGATCAGGGACTCATGGGAAGATATCACAACACAACTCTACAAATAAAATAAGTCATACAAGCATCATATTACAAGCCATGGGCCTCGAGGGCTCGAATACAAGAGCTCGATCATAGACGAGTCAGCGGAAGCAACAATATCTGAGTACAGACATAAGTTAAACAAGTTTGCCTTAAGAAGGCTAGCACAAACTGGGATACAGATCGAAAGAGGCGTAGGCCTCCTGCCTGGGATCCTCCTAAACTTCTCCTGGTCGTCATCAGCGGGCTGCACGTAGTAGTAGGCACCTCTCGAGTAGTAGTAGTCGTTGTCGACGGTGGCGTCTGGCTCCTGGGCTCCAACGTCTGGTCGCAGCAATCGAGTAAAGAAAAGGGGAAAAGGGGAAGCAAAGCAACCGTGAGTACTCATCCAAAGTACTCGCACGCAAGGAGCTACACTACATATGTATGCATTGGTATCAAATGAAAAGGGGGTTATCATATGTGGACTGAACTGCAGAATGCCAGAATAAGAGGGGGATAGCTAGTCCTTTCGAAGACTACGCTTCTGGTAACCTCCATCTTGCAGCAGAAGAAGAGAGTAGATGGTAAGTTCACCAAGTAGCATCGCATAGCATAATCCTACCCGGCGATCCTCTCCTCGTCACCCTGTTAGAGAGCGACCATCGGGTTGTATCTGGCACTTGGAAGGGTGTGTTTTATTAAGTATCCGGTTCTAGTTGTCATAAGGTCAAGGTACAACTCCAAGTCGTCCTGTTACCGAAGATCACGGCTATTCGAATATATTAACTTCCCTGCAGGGGTGCACCACATTTCCCAACACGCTCGATCTCCTTTGTCCGGACACACTTTTGTGGGTCATGCCCGGCCTTGGAAGATCAACACGTCGCAGCCCTACCTAGGCACAACAGAGAGGTTAGCATGCCGGTCTAAATCCTATGGCGCAGGGGTCTGGGCCCATCGCCCATTGCACACCTGCACATTGCGTACGCGGCCGGAAGCAGAACTAGCCCCCTTAATACAAGAGCAGGCTTACGGTCCAATCCGGCGCGCGCCGCTCAGTCGCTGTCGTCACGAAGGCTTCGGCTGATACCACGACGTCGAGTGCCCATAACTGTCCTCGCGTAGATGGTTAGTGCGTATAGGCCAGTGGCCAGACTCAGATCAAATACCAAGATCTTGTTACACGTGTTATCTTGAAATAACCGCGAACGCCGACCAGGGCCAGGCCCACCTCTCTCCTAGGTGGTCTCAACCTGTCCTGTCGCTTCGCCACAAAGATCCACACAGAGGGCCGTTGAGAAAGTATGTCCTTCCAGCCCCCACTTCATGAATCAACCGCGGGTACTCCTCGAGCCAACCCGACTTTAGTCATCACATGTATCATGTATAAAGTATATAGTATATACCCGTGATCACGGCCCGATAGTATAGCATGGCAGACAGACAAGAATGTAGGGCCACTGATGATAAACTAGCATCCTATACTAAGCAATAGGATAGCAGGTAAAGGTAACAACAGTAGTAGCAAGGACATGCTATGCATCAGGATAGGATTAACGGAAAGCAGTAACATGCTACACTACTCTAATGCAAGCAGTATAGAGGAGAGTAGGCGATATCTGGTGATCAGGGGGGGCTTGCCTGGTTGCTTTGGCAAGAGAGAGGGGTCGTCAACACCGTAGTCGTACTGGGTAGCAGCGGCGTCGGTCTCGATGTCTAGCGAGAGAAGAGGGGGAAGAAACAATAAATATAATGCAAACAAATGCATGACGATGCATGACATGACAAAGTGTGATGCTAGGTGTGCCCTAACGCGGTACGAGGTGGTACCGGTGAAGGGGGGAAACATCTGGGAAAGTATTCCCGGTGTTTTGCATTTTCAGATAGATGAACCGGAGTGGGAAAGTTGCTTGTTTGCTATGCTAGGGATGCGTGGCGGACGAACGGGCTGCGTATCCGGATTCGTCTCGTCGTTCTAAGCGACTTTCATGTACAAAGTTTTTTCATCCGAGCTACAGATTATTTTCTTTTAATTTTATAAGTTTTAAATCATTTTCTAAATTGTTTTAATTCGAAAATTAAATCTTAAATTGCTATGGGTACACAGAATTTTACCCACCAGAATGCATGTGTGGCTGGCAGGGGGGGTCAGAGGGGGTCCAGTCAGCATTTGACCAGTCAACTATTGACTGGTCAACATGGTCAAACAGGGCCCATCTGTCATAGACTGGGTCAGCCCAGTCAACAGTTTGACTGGTCAAACTTGACGGAGGGGCCACATGTCATTAACTGTCAACTAATTAACCTAATTAATTGGTTTGATTAACAGATTAATTAGGTTAATCTAATTATGTTTAATTAGTTTAATTAATTCTTTAATTAGTTAAATAAGATTAATTAAGTTAATTAATTAATTATTTTATTTATTATTCATTTTTTTAAACCCCTTCTTTTTTTAATTTCATTCTGGGGCAGGGCCCCACTTGTCATTGGCCCCAGGGGGCCATAGCGGGTTCGAGCGAATGGGCGTACAGGTGCGGGTGCAGGCGCTGGGCGCTAGTTCGTCGTGTGCATGCCCAGGCTACCAGGGGGCGCCGACCACGGCGGGGCGCCGGAGCAGCACGGTGAGGGGGCGGGCACGCGTAGCGCAGGCGCGCGCGGCCAAGGCAGAAGGCAAGAGCAGGAGGGGCTGCGGTGGCACGGGACGGCCTAGGCGGGCGCTGCCAGGCGGTGGCGCGCAAGCACAGCAAGCAGCCGCAGGAGCAGCGCGCGAGGCTGTAGGCGAGGCTGGGGAGCGGTGCGGGCACCGGCGGGATGCAGGGGGCCGACGATAGTGAGAGGAGCCGGAGCAGGGGGGTCCACGGGCGCGGGCGCGGTCAGGGGGGGCGCGTGCGGGCGTGGATGGGTACCGATGCGGCGCGGGAGCGCAGAGGCGGCCGCGGCATGCACGGGGAGGTGCCGCGGTGCGGGCGGCGGAGAAGCAACGGCAGGATCGGCCGGGCACGGCCGGCAGCGCGCGACGGCAAGCAGCGTGGCCACGGTGGCTGGTACGAGCGGCGAGGTAAGGCTGTGGCCGGAGCGTGGCGTGAGGCACGGGAGAGAGGGGGGTGGAGGCCGAGCCTCACCGTAGATGTAGGGAGCGTGGCAGTGGGGCACGGGGAGGAGGTTGGAGACGATGTGCTGAAGAGGAGGCAGTCCAGTGGGGGAGCTCCGGGCGGCGGCGATGGCGGGGTTCGATTCGGGCGGCGGCGACGGGGATGGGATCGAGCCCTCCCGATCCAGATCCAGCGAGAGAGGGGGAGGGGAACGAGAGGGAGTCGTGGGGCGAGTGGGGCGACGGGGGAAACGACTAGGGTTTTGGGGGGTTATGGAGAGAGTAGGGGGGGCCGGCCGGCTGGGCCTGGGGGGTTGGCCCAATGGGGCTGTGGCCTGCTGGGCCGGAGCCCAGTGGGGGGAGTTCTTTTTTTTCTATTTGTTTTCTGTTTTGTATTTTCTTTTCTTTTACTTATTTACTTTTCTGTTTTATTCCATTTTAAATCATTTAGGCATTTTCTAAAAATATGTTTGCTGCACTATAATTACCCTTGTAATATTCGGCAACCACCGAACATTTTTGTTTCAACTTTAAAAAACTTTTGTTGTTTGCCATTTTTTTGAATTGATTTTTGAATCGGTTTGAACTAACGAAAGTTTAGCAACAGTAATCAAAGATGACATGGCATCATTAGGAGAGTTCTACTGTAGCCTAATTATCCAGGCGTTACAAATCTCCTCCACTATAAGAAATCTCGTCCCGAGATTTAGGAGGTAGAAGGAAACAGTGTGGGGTATTCATCACGCAGGCGGTCCTCGCGTTCCCAAGTGGCTTCGTCTTCAGAGTGATTCGACCACTCGACTTTGAGGAGCTTGATCGCCTTCTGACGTGTGCGGCGTTTAGCTTGGTCGAGAATGCGGACCGGATGCTCTTTATAAGAGAGGTCCTGTTGCAATTTGAGCACTTCATGATCCACTGCTCGGATTGGATCCTTGAAGCAACGGCGGAGTTGTGACACGTGGAACACATCGTGAACCTGGGAAAGGTTCGGGGGAAGCTCCAGTTGATATGCCACTTGATTCCGAAGCGGTGAGCACCCTTCATTGGTGTAACTCGAAGATAAGCCTTTTTGCCGGGTTGATAGACCATGTCTTTGTCATGACGGTCATACTGACTCTTCTGACGTGACTGAGCAGTCTTGAGATTCTCACGAATAATGCGAACTTGTTCTTCGGCCTGTTGGATAATATCCGGACCGAAGAGTGGGCGTTCCCCAGTTTTTGACCAGTTCAGAGGGGTTCGACACTTTCGTCCATATAACACTTCGAAGGGGGACATCTTCAGACTAGCTTGATAGCTATTATTATAAGAGAACTCGGCATATGGAAGAGATTCCTCCCATTTCTTGCCAAAGGAAATTACACAAGCTCGAAGCATGTCTTCGAGAACTTGGTTGACACGTTCAACCTGTCCTTGCGACTGAGGATGAAACGCCGTACTGAACGACATATGAGTTCCCATAGCTTCTTGGAAACTTGCCCAAAATCTTGAAGTGAATAAGCTGCCACGGTCTGAACTGATAACCAATGGAATACCGTGAAGTGAAACAATTCTGGACATGTAGAGAGTAGCAAGATGACTAGCAGTGATTATCTCTTTGACCGCCAGAAAATGTGCAACTTTAGAAAGCCGGTCAATGACGACAAGAATAGCATCATTACCTTTCTTGATTTGGAAATCCAGTGACGAAGTCCATTTCAACATGGTCCCATTTCCATTCAGGAATAGAGATAGGTTGCAGAGTTCCAGTAGGCCTTTGATGCTCTGCTTGATACGGCGGCAAATGTCACACTCAGCAACATAACGAGCAATGTCCTGCTTCATATTAGACCACCAGAATCTTTGACGAATATCCTGGTACATCTTTGTACTACCAGGATGGATGGACAGAGGCGTATCATGAGCTTCTTGCATAACCCTTTTAGTCTTATCCAGGTTTTTCTTCGAACATGGTACCACTAGGCGGCCTTTGAAGTACAAGGCGCCATCATCGGCGATAGTGAAGAATGAGGGCTTTCCTTCTGCTAGATGGCGTTTAATCTTATGGACTTGAGAGTCATAACCTTGAATAGTCTTTATACCAGCTACGAGATCTGGTACGACGGCTAGGGTATTTAGAGAACCCTTGGTAACAACAAGAAGATTCATCTTTCGGAACTCTAGGGGAGGTGGAGCGAGTGCTCCAGGAGGAACAATATGAAGGTTCAGATTTCTAAATTCTTCGACAAGCGAGGGCTGAACTTTGTGAACCTGGAGGTGGTTGCAGTAAGACTTGCGGCTCAAGGCATCAGCCATTACATTAGCCTTGCCGGGGGTATAGGATATACCCACGTCAAAGTCTGCAACAGTCTCCATCCATCTCTGCTGACGGAGGTTCAGATCTGGCTGAGTAAATAGATACTTCAGACTTTGGTGGTCGGTGAAGATCTCGCAACGATTACCGAGAAGGTAATGTCGCCACTGCTTCAGTGCATGAATGACAGCAGCAAGCTCGAGGTCATGAACTAGGTAGTTTTCTTCGTGTGGGCGCAGTTGACGAGAGGCATAAGCAATCACTCTGCGCTCTTGCATTAGGACACAGCCTAATCCTTGACGGGAAGCGTCACAGTAAATGACGAAGTCCTTCTTAGTATCAAGTGGAGCAAGCACTGGGGCAGAAGTCAACTTGTCTTTGAGCGCCTGGAAACTTTCCTGACACTTGTCTGTCCATTCGAACTTGACACCCTTATGCAATAGATTAGTCAGAGGCCTGGCAATCTTGGAGAAGTTCTCGATGAATCGACGGCAATAGCTGGCGAGACCGAGAAAACTTCGGACTTGCTTGACATTCTTCGGAGGAGTCCAATCGAGAATAGCCTGAACTCGTTCACGGTTGACGGCAATACCATCCTTGGAGATGACATGCCCAAGATAGGTTACTTCGGGGAGCCAAAATTCACACTTGGAATACTTAGCATACAGTTGATGCTCTCGAAGCTTTTCCAGCACAAGACGAAGATGTTCAGCATGTTCTTCCTTGTTCTTGGAAAATACAAGGATATTGTCCAAATAAACCACGACAAACTTGTCGAGGTAATCCATTAATATATAGTTCATCAGACGAGAGAAGGTGGCTGGAGCACTCATTAAGCCGAATGACATGACGGTGTACTCGTATGATCCATACCGAGTCACGAAGGCGGTTTTTGGGATATCCTCTTCACGAACACGGATCTGGTGGTAACCCAACCTCAAGTCGAGTTTGGATAACACTGATGAGCCAGCCAGTTGATCATAAAGATCATTGATCCGAGAAGAGGGTATTTA
Source organism: Triticum urartu (assembly GCF_003073215.2). Lineage (NCBI taxonomy): Eukaryota > Viridiplantae > Streptophyta > Magnoliopsida > Poales > Poaceae > Triticum > Triticum urartu. The sequence goes on from NC_053025.1 coordinate 143,389,742, forward strand.
TTCTGAATAGTAGCTTGGTTTATAGGACGATAGTCTTGGACTAATCGGTTTGTCCCACCCTTCTTTTTAACAAAGAGAGAAGGTGCTCCCCAAGGAGAGCAACTATGGCGAATGAAACCTTTGACAAGAGATTTGTCGATTTCCTCCTTAAGCTCAATGAGTTCATGCGGCGACATCTTGTAGGGGCATTTAGCTATAGGGGTGGTGCCGGGTTTCAAGTTGATGATGAATTCGACAGCTCTAGCAGGGGGAATTCTTGGAAGTTCTTCTGGGAAGACGTCTTGGAATTCATGAACGACGGGAATGTTTTCAATGCCCTCGAGTGGTGCAGCATTCAACAAATTCAAGGCATAAAGCCGTGCCTCGGCGTTCTTAACTAGATGAGCTTGGTAAGCTATTATTTCATCAGAAGGGTGTAGCAGATGGACGACCTTAGTGGCGCAAACTATAGAAGCAGTATGCGCTTTCAACCAATCCATTCCCATAATGAGGTCAATGTTAGATGACTTTAGGATAATGGGAGAGGCGTAGAATTCCAGCCCTTCGATTTCCACGGGGACGTCGATGCCAACCAGTGATGTTTGACATTGTCCCACAGGGGTTTTTACCATTACCGAAGTGTTCATCTCCTCACATTTAACGTCATGCTTGTATGCAAAATCTTCTGACATGAATGAATGCGATGCTCCTGAATCGAATAAAGCAGATGCAGGTACTGAATTTACGAGGAGTGTACCCATCACAGTAGCAGGCTGGTCTTGAGCTTCATTAAGATCAACATGGTTGGCATGAACACGACCATAAGACCTGGCATTGTTGTTGCGAGGCAGGTTGTTTCCACAGCCAGCTGTGGGAAGGGCCAGTTGATTCTGATTCTGATTGCAGTCTCTGGCACAGTGACCTGGCTGACCACACTTGTAGCAGAGACCATTATTGGGAGTGGGAACAGGAGCTTGGGGTGGTGGAGCTGGAAGTCTTGGCTGCCTAGTTGGTGGGGGAGGCAGACGCGGTGCAGCATAGGACTGCCTTGGAGCAGGTGGAGTTGACTAATACATGCTGTTGGGAATCCATATCCTACGCTTCTGCGAAGACGGGCCCGAAGATGAGCCCGTGTCACGGTTGCGCCTGTGAGAGCTCTGGTGTTCCTGCAGACCAGTTTCGACATTGATGGCCTTGTTCACCAAGGTGGTGAAATCGGCAAAGTCGTGCACTAGAAGTGCGAGCTTGATATCAGCTTGAAGGCCATCACGGAACTTCTCCTGTCTGCGTGCATCAGTTGCAATGTCTTGTTAAGCATAGCGGGACAAGTCCAAAAACTCCCGCTGATAAGCTTCCACAGTTTTGTTCCCTTGGGTGAGGCTGCGGAACTCGCGCTTCTTACGGTCCATGACTCCCTGAGGAATGAAGCGAGCACGGAAGGCAGCTTGGAAGTCTGGCCAGGTGATGATTGTTCCAACTGTCAGAGTACGCCTGTGGCTGTCCCACCATTGAGTTGCGGGTCCCTTCAGGAAGAAGGAAGCAAAGGTGAAATAGCTGGCAGGGGCTACATCAGTAGACTCCATCTCATAGGTGATTTCACGGAGCCAGTCATCAGCATCCAGAGGCTGAGTTGAGCTGCGGTACACTGTTGGGTTCATGCGCATGAAATCCTGCAGAGTTACTGGGGTTGGCTGTTGGTTCATATTGGGGCGAGGAAACTGAGCCATCATATTCTGCATGAACTGGCGATTCATCTCAAGCTGTTGGATCATACCAGCCATGTACTCAGGAGGTGGTGGGGTGTTGCCACCACGACCACGACCACCTGGTCTAACCATGTAACGCCATCGATGCGGCTATATCTCCCACATGTCGAAGCACGACTTAGAGGCGTAACTGCATTGAAAGCAATGTCGCAAGTGAGGTAATCTTCACACAACCCATGTAATACATAAAGGGAAAGAGATACATAGTTGGCTTACAATCGCTACTTCACATAATTACATGAATAAAGCATTACATCAACCAGATACAATCAAGGTCCGACTACAGAACCAAAATAAAAGAAGACTACCCCAAATGCTACACAGATCCCCGATCAACCCCAACTGGGCTCCACTACTGATCAACTAGAACGAAACAACACAAAGGACAAGATCTTCATCGAGCTCCTCCTTGAGCTTGGTTGCATCATCTGCACGATATCATCGGCACCTGCAAGCTGGTTTTGGAAGTATCTGTGAGTCACGGGGACTCAGCAATCTCACACCCTCGCGATCAAGACTATTTAAGCTTATGGGAAGGGTAAAAGGTATGAGGTGGAGCTGCAGCAAGCGACTAGCATACATGGTGGCTAACATACGCAAATGAGAGTGAGAAGAGAAGGCAAAGCACGTTCGAGAATCTATGATCAAGAAGTGATCCTAGAACAACCTACGTCAAGCATAACTCCAACACCGTGTTCACTTCCCGGACTCCACTGGAAAGAGACCATCACGGTTACGCACGCGGTTGATGCATTTTAATTAAGATCAACTTCAGGTTTTCTACAACCGGACATTAACAAATTCCCATCTGCCCATAACCGCGGGCACGGCTTTCGAAAGTTCAAAACCCTGCAGGGGTGTCCCAACTTAGCCCATCACAAGCTCTCATGGTCAACGAAGAATATTCCTTCTCCCAAGACAATCCGATCAGACTCCGCATCCCGGTTACAAGACATCCTCGACAATGGTAAAACAAGTCCAGCAACACCGCCCGAATGTGCCGACAAATCCCGATAGGAGCTACACATATCTCGTTCTTAGGGCACACTCAGATGAGCCAGACGTCGGGTAGGCCAGCCCAGAGTTGCCCCTGGTAGCTCCGGACATCGCCCAGTTGGACCAACACTTAGAGAAGCACTGGCCCGGGGGGGTTTAAATAAAGATGACCCTTGAGTCTGCAGAACCCAAGGGAAAGAAAAGGCTAGGTGGCGAATGGTAAAACCAATGTTGGGCATTGCTGGAGGAGTTTTATTCAAGGCGAACTGTCAAGGGGTTCCCATTATAACCCAACCGCGTAAGGAACGCAAAATCCGGGAACATAACACCGATATGACGGAAACTAGGGCGGCAAGAGTGGAACAAAACACCAGGCATAAGGCCGAGCCTTCCACCCTTTACCAAGTATATAGATGCATTAATTAAATAAGAGATATTGTGATATCCCAACAAGTAAACATGTTCCAACAAGGAACAACATCTCCATGTTCCCACAAGGAACAAACTTCATCTTCACCTGCAACTAACAACGCTATAAGAGGGGCTGAGCAAAGCGGTAACATAGCCAAACAACGGTTTGCTAGGACAAGGTGGGTTAGAGGCTTGGTTCAACAATATGGGAGGCATGATAAGCAAGTGGTAGGTATCGCAGCATAGGCATAGCAAAAGAGCGAGCAACTAGCAAGCAAAGATAGAAGTGATTTTGAGGGTATGGTCATCTTGCCTGAAATCCCGCAAGGAAGAAGACCGAGTCCATGAAGAAGACAAAGCGGACGTAGTCGAACGAATCCTCACAACTCCGGAATGAAACCGAAGCTAACGCGAGAAGCAACCTGGAAAGAAGCACACAACATAGTAAACAACCAACACATAAAGATGGCATGATGCACAACCAAGTATGATGCATGTCCGGTTTAATGAAGCATGGCATGGTCAAGTGCACAAACAATACTACAAATTAAGTGGAGCTCAATATGCAACGAGTTGCATATTGACGAATCACCACATGACTTATTTAGTTCACTCTCGGTTAGGTACTCAACAATATTAAATGTTGGTTAACATGGCAAGAGGTGAAGCATAACAAAACTATATCATCTAAACAATTTAAATGGGGTTGGATATAACAAATAACAAATCCGGCAAATCCCCATATGCATTTAGTAATTAATTGCAACAACAATTTAAACATTTTAATTGTTGTAATCATGATGCGGATGACATGAACAAGTTTATGCAATTTTTATTAAAAGTTGACAAGAGCATTATGAAGCATTTGTCACCGTGGTGGAATGAAAAGGGGTGCCACGGCAACGATAACGGTAACGGTGCCACGGCAACGTTCCGGTTCCGGTACTCGATTGAGATGCCGGGGCAAAAAAAGGAAGTGTGACGAGAGCGTGTCATGCAAGATGATGGGGCACTCCCAGATACTGGGTGTCCCATGAGTCGACAATGGTGACAAGGCAACAGAGGGGCAACATGCACCGACAATTCGAGCACGGAGCAAGCACGAGTATCTCATACATCACACATGCATTAGTTCACGGGCGGCCGTCTCAGCAGTTATACCTTTCGGAGCGTGCATAGGGGACGGTTCTCGTTCGTAGAGGGAAGTAGGCGTTCTCACGATGACGGTAGTGGAAGTAGTCGATCCCGCATGCTCTAGGGTCGATGGTAGAGGTTCTCGTGATCTCGACGACGGTAGTGGTACATGTTTATCGGTAGTCGAACATGACTATCCAGAGAGGGTACTTGGCAACATGCGCGTCATCGGTAGTTGTACACAAACATTGTCGGACTTGACGGGTTCGTGGTCTCCGGACATAGTGGTACACGTTCACGGAGTAGGTCGTACACGTCGTCGGTAGATGTTCACTTGATGGCCTTCAACGGCGGTAGTTGTTCTCGTTTCGTCGTGGAAGTAGTTGCACATCTCATAGCGGTACTTGAAGATTTCGGAGACGACGGAAGACGAACTTGGCGGTCCTCGTCGTCCTGGTACTTGGCGTTATTTCCGGTTCGGTGATCTTTTAGGCGTCGGGCGTCGTGGAGGAACTTGACGTTCTTAGCGATTCCGAAGACGGCGGTAGTGGAAGTAGTGGTTCCTGTTCCATAGTCGAACTTGTCGAATCCGAACCCTTCGAGGGTCGTCATGGTACTTGATGATATCCAGGATAATCTTGTGACTTGCCGATCTCCATCGGGGTACTTCATCTCGGGTTTTGGCGACGGTAGCGGAACTTGCATCGGTCGAAGAGGAACTTGGCGTATCCACGCGTAGGGGGTACTTGGCAATCGACGGATGTCGTGGTACTTGTCGGTCCGGGTCTTGGCGTAACCGGTGCGCACAAACATTCCCACTCGGGCTTCCCGGAGGCATTGGTTCAAGCTGCTCCTGCTCGGGAGGAGGCACTGCAAGCGTGCAACAGCTAAAGAGCCCCCGGTCTTGGTGTCCAGCGGAAGCAACACGGACGGCTGGACGGATGCAGGGAGCAGAAGGGGAGGCCGCAGAGACGAGGTGGAGGAGCTACAGGTGGGGTGGACGGCGCGGAGCGGTGACCTGCTGCTGGTTGCCAGCGCGGGCGAGACAAGGGGCGGCAGAGCGCCATGGCTGAGGGAGCAGAGAAGGGGGCGAAGTAGGGGAGGAGGCTGGTGGGCGGTGGCGCTGGCCCGCGGCAGCTGGAAGGCGACGAACGCGCAGGGGACGGCGGAGGATGGAGCGGCAACAGGGCGGCAGCGACGGGACGCGAGGTGCAGAGGCGAGGCCATGGCAGGAGCGATGCGGGTCGTGGTTGCCGGCGGCGACCGGACACAGTGGCGGGATGGCGAGGTGGGAGCGAGCACGAGGGCGTGGCGCTGGTCTCTCTCTTCCTCTCTAGCGGCACATCGAGGGAGGAGGGATCGAGCATGGGGCTGCGCTAGAGGGAGATCGAGAGAAAGGTCGGGATCGAAGGAAACGGGCAGGAGGGAGAGAGATGGGATCGAGGGAGCATCTCCCTGAGCTGACGGCGCGAGGAGGAAACGAAGGGGAGGAAGGGGTCGCTCGGGATGGGGTCTCGCTCGGGCCTAGGGTTACCGGGGGCGCGATTGGGCCTTGGAGGCTGGCCCAAAAGAGAGGGAGCTGCGCCTAGGCGCAGATGGGCCTGCCTGAGATCTAGGTTGGGCTCTCTCTTTCTCACCCTAGAAAAAAACAGAGAAGAAAAAAAACAATAAAGAAAGAAAGAAAAGAGAGAAAAGAAGATGGTAGGAGGAAGAATATATTCTCAAACTCATAAAAATGAGTCTAATCCAAGAAAATAGGAGTGGGCATGGATGCAAGGTTTAGATTCAAACACATTTGAATTAAATTCAAATGGGTGAATAGGAAGTGGAGGTTTGGAAGGTCCAAAAATGTTCGGTTTTTAGAGGAACCTCGATAAAAGAGATACAGAATTGTGGACAAGATTTGAAGGTCAATCTCGAAGTGGAAATAGGCATGAGGATTATTTTTGCACGTGTGTTATGGTGAATATCAAATTAAAGAAATATTGAATATAGCTCCCTACTATCGGGAGGATAGGTTATAAAGAGAAACCACCATGTGAGTTCCCTCGATTTAAATAGATCAACGATCTATGCAATTTATTTAAGGGAGATGTGAAAGATTTATGACATGATGGCATGAAGACATGATGCAATGCACATGATGCAAAGATGAATGCAACAAACCAACAACTCACACGACGAAAACTCGGAAAACATGAAAGGCGTCAGAAACTCCGGTCTTGGGGCATTACAAACCATCCTGCGAATATATAACAGGAGTAGTTCAACATTGAGAAATTGCAAGGACAAGAATCATTCATGATGAAACATGCATAATGAAAGGAACACGATAGATACTACATAGTATTTGGCACATTTTACAAAAGTGATCATGCATAGAGTTCGGTACACAGACTAAGAACAACATAGGCGGCACGCAGGCTCGCGGCGAAGGCATCTAACACTAACAAGCAAGCCTACATCAGTCCCAGGAGGAACTGTGGAGGTAGGTGTAGCCTGACAGCTGGTAGTGACGCGAAGGGAAGACCTCCACGCGAGTAGCCTGGGGTCCGCGGACACTCTGGTGCGGAACCCGACGCGCAGGAGGCAGGAGAGGACCAAGTGCGGGAGAGTAGCCTCCCACATCTGGCCAGCCGACGCCCTGGGGCATCACGGTCCTGGCAGGGTAGATCGCAGAACGCGACAGATCACCAGATCGGACAGAGGGGTGCAACATTGTCAGAGCACGATACAGGTGCTGACGGGTGGTGTACAACTCATGGCGAAGAGCTCGGTTAGCTCTATCCAGCCCATCGGCATGCAGAACCAGGTTCTGATGGTAGAAGGGCTCTCGGGTGACAATGGAGTAGGCAGCAGTGTAGTATCCCTCCACACCAACATCGGATGCGATAGCAATGTGCCTGAAGGGGGAGGTGTCCAACTCCTGATACTCTCCATGAAGACGTGTCAGAGCAGCATAAGCAGCATCGTGGACCGCCATATCGATAGTCACTCCAACACCATGAGCAGTGTGCAGCACGGTAGTGGAGTCATACTCCCGAGAGTAGAGGTGGACGATGGCACGGTACCGCTCCTGGTTGAAGTCCTGATACTCCTCATAGATGGTGTACTCAGGGTGCCAGCGATAACCCAGATTGGTCATCATCTCAACCAACATAGCAGGTGATCCGGAGGCACCAATGGCCGTCGTGTGGCGCACGACCTATCTCGCGGGTTCCGTCTGAAAACAAAGATGTTTCAAAGGAGTCAACTGACAGTGTGGATAATGTTCAATATACTACTCTAAAGAATAGCTAGGGCTTATCCAACTTTGAGGTGAATGTGGTCATGGGATCCTAGTGATAAAGTTAGTAAAATCGTTTAACCCGAGTAGAAGAGAGTTCAGAGTTCTAGAGTAAGGACCGAGGAATAAAAGATCCTAATACCACTCAGATGACGACGTGGGCCCATAAGGCACACAACCATGTTAGTAAAAGTTTTGTAATGTCTAGATTCAACTTCGGCCAAGGAGTGTGGAAAGGGGATTCCTACAGGCAGTCGGCTCTGATACCAACTTGTGACGCCCCCGATTCAATCGTACACTAATCATACACGCAAACATGTACGATCTAGATCAGGGACTCACGGGAAGATATCACAACACAACTCTACAAATAAAATAAGTCATACAAGCATCATATTACAAGCCATGGGCCTCGAGGGCTCGAATACAAGAGCTCGATCATAGACGAGTCAGCGGAAGCAACAATATCTGAGTACAGACATAGGTTAAACAAGTTTGCCTTAAGAAGGCTAGCACAAACTGGGATACAGATCGAAAGAGGCGCATGCCTCCTGCCTGGGATCCTCCTAAACTACTCCTGGTCGTCGTCAGCTGGCTGCACGTAGTAGTAGGCACCTCCCGAGTAGTAGTAGTCGTCATCGACGGTGGCGTCTGGCTCCTGGGCTCCAACGTCTGGTCGCAGCAATCGAGTAAAGAAAAGGGGAAAAGGGGAAGCAAAGCAACCGTGAGTACTCATCCAAAGTACTCGCAAGCAAGGAGCTACACTACATATGTATGCATTGGTATCAAATGAAAAGGGGGTTATCATATGTGGACTGAACTGCAGAATGCCGGAATAAGAGGGGGATAGCTAGTCCTTTCGAAGACTACGCTTCTGGTAACCTCCATCTTGCAGCAGAAGAAGAGAGTAGATGGTAAGTTCACCAAGTAGCATCGCATAGCATAATCCTACCCGGCGATCCTCTCCTCGTCGCCCTGTTAGAGAGCGACCACCGGGTTGTATCTGGCACTTGGAAGGGTGAGTTTTATTAAGTATCCGGTTCTAGTTGTCATAAGGTCAAGGTACAACTTCAAGTCGTCCTGTTACCGAAGATCACAGCTATTCGAATAGATTAACTTCCCTGCAGGGGTGCACCACATTTCCCAACACGCTCGATCCCCTTTGTCCGGACACACTTTTCTGGATCATGCCCGACCTCGGAAGATCAACACGTCGCAGCCCTACCTAGGCACAACAGAGAGGTCAGTACGCCGGTCTAAATCCTATGGCGCAGGGGTCTGGGCCCATCGCCCATTGCACACCTGCACATTGCATACGCGGCCGAAAGCAGAACTAGCCCCTTAATACAAGAGCAGGCTTACGGTCCAATCCGGCGCGCGCCGCTCAGTCGTTGTCGTCACGAAGGCTTCGGCTGATACCACGACGTCGAGTGCCCATAACTGTCCCCGCGTAGATGGTTAGTGCATATAGGCCAGTGGCCAGACTCAGATCAAATACCAAGATCTCGTTAAACGTGTTATCTTGAAATGACCGCGAACGCCGACCAGGGCCAGGCCCACCTCTCTCCTAGGTGGTCTCAACCTGCCCTGTCGCTTCGCCACAAAGTTCCACACAGAGGGCCGTCGGGAAGTATGTCCTTCCAGCCCCCAATTCGTGAATCAACCACGGGTACTCCTCGAGCCAACCCAACTTTAGTCATCACATGTATCATGTATAAAGTATATAGTATATACCCGTGATCACCTCCCGAGTGATCACGACTCGATAGTATAGCAGGGCAGATGGACAAGAATGTAGGGCTACTGATGATAAACTAGCATCCTATACTAAGCAGTAGGATAGCAGGTAAAAGTAACAACAGTAGTAGCAAGGACAGGCTATGCATCAGGATAGGATTAATGAAAAGCAGTAACATGCTACACTACTCTAATGCAAGCAGTATAGAGGAGAGTAGGCGATATCTGGTGATCAAGGGGGGGGGGGCTTGCCTGGTTGCTCTGGCAAGAGAGAGGGGTCGTCAACACCGTAGTTGTACTGGGTAGCAGCGACGTCGGTCTCGATGTCTAGCGAGAGAAGAGGGGGGAGAAACAATAAATATAATGCAAACAAATGCATGATGATGCATGACATGACAAAGCGTGATGCTAGGTGTGCCCTAAAGCGGTACGAGGTGGTACCGGTGAAGGGGGAAAACTTCCGGGAAAGTATTCCCTGTGTTTTGTGTTTTCGGACAGATGAACCGGAGGGGGAAAGTTGCGTGTTTGCTATGCTAGGGATGCGTGGCGGACGAACGGGCTGCGTATCCGGATTCGTCTCATCGTTCTGAGCAACTTTCATGTACAAAGTTTTTTCATCCGTGCTACGGATTATTTTCTATTAATTTTATAAGTTTTAAATCATTTTCTAAATTTTTTTAATTCAAAAATTAAATCTTAAATTGCTATGGGTACACAGAATTGTACCCAACAGAATGCATGTGTGGCTGGCAGGGGGGGTCAGAGGGGGTCCAGTCAGCATTTGACCAATCAACTGTTGACTGGTCAACATGGTCAAACAGGGCCCACCTGTCATAGACTCGGTCAGCCCAGTCAACAGTTTGACTGGTCAAACTGGACAGGGGGCCCACATGTCATTGACTGTCAACTAATTAACCTAATTAATTGGTTTGATTAACAGATTAATTAGGTTAAGTTAATTAGGTTAATCTAATTATGATTAATTAGTTTAATTAATTCTTTAATTAATTAAATAAGATTAATTAAGTTAATTATTTTATTCATTATTCATTTTTTAAACCCCTTCTTTTTTTAGTTTCGTTCTGGGGCAGGGCCCCACTTGTCATTGGCCCCAGGGGGCCATAGCGGGTTCGAGCGAACGGGCGTACAGGTGCGGGTGCGGGCGCTGGGCGCTAGCCTGTTGGGTGCATGCCCAGGCTACCAGGGGGCGCCGGCCACGGCGGGGCGCAGAAGTAGCACAGCGAGGGGGCGGGCACGCGCAGCGCGGGCGCGCGTGGACAAGGCAGAAGGCAAGAGCGGGAGGGGCTGCGGTGGCACGGGACGGCCCGGGCGGGCGCTGCCAGGCGGCGGCGCGCAAGCGCAGCAAGCAATCGCAGGAGCAGCGCGTGAGGCTGCAGGCGAGGCTTGGGAGCGGTGCGGGCGACGACGGGACGCAGGGGGCCGGCGACAGTGAGAGGAGCCAGAGCAGGGGGTCCACGGGCGCGGTCAGGGGGGTGCGTGCGGGCGTGCATGGGTGCCGATGCGGCGTGGGAGCGCAGAGGCGGCCGCGGCGTGCGCGGGGAGGTGCCTCGGTGCGGGCGGCGGAGAAGCAACGGCAGGATCGGCCGGGCGCGGCCGGCAGCGCGCGACAGCAAGCAGCGTGGCCACGGCGGCTGGTATCGAGCGGCGAGGCAAGGCTGTGGCCGGAGCGGGGCGTGAGGCACGGGAGAGAGGGGGGTGGAGGCCGAGCCTCACCGTAGGTGTAGGGAGCGTGGCAGTGGGGCACGGGGAGGAGGTGGAGACGATGCGCCGAAGAGGAGGCCAGTGGGGGAGCTCGCGGGACGGCGATGGCGGGGTTCGATCCGGGCGGCGGCGACGGGGACGGGATCGAGCCCTCCCGATCCAGATCCAGCGAGAGAGGGGGAGGGGAACGAGAGGGAGTTGTGGGGTGAGTGGGGCGACGGGGGAAACGACTAGGGTTTCGGGGGGGGGGTTATAGGAGAGAGTGGGGGGCTGGGCTTGGGGGGTTGGCCCAGTGGGGCTGTGGCCTGCTGGGCCGGAGCCCAGTTGGGGGGAGTTCTTTTTTTCTATTTGTTTTCTGTTTTGTATTTTCTTTTCTTTTACTTATTTACTTTTCTATTTTATTCCATTTTAAATCATTTAGGCATTTTCTAAAAATATGTTTGCTGCACTACAATTACCCTTGTAATATTCGGCAACCACCGAACATTTTTGTTTCAACTTTTAAAAACTTTGTTGTTTGCCATTTTTTGAATCGGTTTGAACTAACGAAAGTTTAGCAACAGTAATCAAAGATGACGTGGCATCATTAGGAGAGTTTTACTGTAGATTAATTATCCGGCGTTACACATGTAGACCACGCCAGTGGGCTAATACTCAGCGATATCAAGCCAAGGCTAGTATGCTCCCTTAAATAAACAGACTACAAATGGATAGAGGAACTCGATTCCGTCCTATGGGGGATCCAAACCACGGCGAATCGATCCACCGGATATACTCAATTCTTTTATGGTATATGACGCTGAGGCAGTACTCCCTTGCGACATAATTCACGATGCACCTCGGGTACGTATGTACGAGGAACGGGAGGCTGAGCTAGATCGGCAGGACGCCTTGGAAGAGGAACATAACATAGCTCGGGCACATGCCGCACTTTATCAGAAGCAAGAAGACGCTATCATAGCAGGGAGGTCCACACAAAGGAATTCTTCGTAGGAGATCTGGACATGAGACTACATCAGGAGAAGCCAAATCACAAGCTCTCACCTAAATGGGATGGACCATTCATCATCCACTAAGTTCTCATTGGAAGCACTTATCGAATCCTAGATCTGACGGATGGGCGCCTAGAACCCAATCCTTGGAATGCCGCACTGCTCCGACATTTCTGCGACTAACCCGAGCACCCTCTTCCTATGTACATACCTTTTCTTTCCTTTCTGCATTTAGCATCACTTTGTGTTTTCGGCCACCTCGGGGGCATCTTTCATATGTCTTCCCTTGAGGGCCATAACAAATTAAAGCATGTTATTTTCAAAACATGCATGGATCCCATCTCTTATACCCTATTGTCAGCCAAAATATGCATCACTTTGACTTAAGATTTGGCCCAACTAGGTTGCCTGGCTCCTGTGATCATTACTCCCGGGTAATCCGGAGCAGTACCTCAGACGGATAAAGCCAAAAGCTAGCACTCTTAAGCTTTCAAATTGGTCGGCCACGACATAGGAATAGAATGCAGCGGGTCTTTCAAACCCCGACAAGGGGCTTTACCCACGAGGTCACCTGTCTTCAGACAAAAGTGCTTGGCACAATCACTTGAGAAAAGGAACTGTTGGAAGAACTATTTTTCTCGGAAGATGTTTCTTATGTTAAATAGTAATATAACATAACTTTCTGACCCACTCTCATCTTTCGAACCATATAGCCAGATTGCCTTGTCACCGAAGCATCTGGATCAATTACTTTGGCCAGTAGTAATAGACACTCCTCATCCACTGGACGGGGAGGTAGAAGCTGATGGCTGGTTGACAGAGTTCATATGAGCATATTGATTAATGACATAAAGTACTTTAATAGATAGAGTCATGCAGAAACAATCAATTACACTTGGTCTAGCCCATCTATTAGAACGTCTAAGGTGCAGTCTTTCTGCGAAAAGCGAGCGGCAGACATGACATTTTCGTACACAGGGCCTGTTTGTATTTCTTCCCTGTCGGGCCCCATGGGCCCTACCTCGGCCAGATGTGTGGTATCCACGTCGGTGTATCGAGTTTTAACCATGTCCTAGGCCTCCCTCGCGGCAGGCCAATATCTTCCAGGCTCGAATCCGGCGCCGAGCTCTCGTATGACGCTCGACAAGGACCACCATGTCTTCGAGCACATGTTGTTCCTCGGGCCATAAAGACTTGAATACTCCCTTCATTGCCTTTTGAGCATCCTCATGCACCACGGCCAAATGAGTCATGACGTCCTCAGACAATGGATCGGTAGCCTCAAGGGGCTAAGCGGCGAGGGAAACTGACAGGAAAATGCATGTTAGCCCTTTGATTATATTTTGCGATACCACAACCGAGAAACCATCTTAAAGTGGATATAGAAGGTTACCAAAAATTTCTTGACTCGTTTGTTGCTCTTTCGCCTGGGTGGCGGCCAGCTGAGCTTTTAGATTCTCAATCTCTTGCACTCACTACAAAAAAACACTTCTGTGATAATACATCTTTGTCACAGTAGGTCACATTTTCTGTGATGCATGTACATCTATGACGGTTTTATGACAGAATCAAGATAGTCATACATGTGCTGTCGTAGAAGTGTTCCATGACAATACTGAAATTATCATCACAGAAGTGTCTGCTTCCATGATGATAAATGTCACGTCATGGAAGTGTTTTTGTCAAGGGTAACCGACACGTGGCATCCACCGTAACGGGTCACCGTTAAGCTATCGAGTACAGATTTGGATCCCATAACCCGCTAACAGCCCGGACCAATGGCAATTTTCCACGTGTAAATTTATCATTCACCGAAGGATCCATGTGTCAGCTCTGTGTTGGGACAGATGTCATCCATACAATCGACGGAACACGCCTATGATACGTCGACTCGTGGCACGACCCAACAGTATCCCATTTAAGGTAAAAAGGTCCACCCAGCCAAAGGCCCACAAGATTTTTTCATACACTACTGTGCCAGTCCGTTGACAGTGTTCCATGATTTGGGCCAAATTACGGCCCAGATCAGATCCAGCCCGTTAGATGTCTATCATGTTTTGGGCCAAAAGACGACCCATATCAGATCCGGCCCATTAACTGCCTGACATATTTTTGGCCAAATTAGGGCCCATATAAGATCTGGCCCGTTAACAGGCACTATGCTTTTGGCCCCATTGGGGTCCCATTTGAACTACAACCTCTTAAAGGCCCATGTCATAGTACGGCCCGATATTACTTTCGGCTTGTTAGTGGCCCTTGGTACATATGGGCCATTGTCGGCCCGGTTTCACTTTCAGCCATTTAACGGCCCGTGCTGCATGTGGGCCTATTTCTGGTCTGAAGTGACTTTCTGCCTCTTAACGGCCCATAGTCTTCGTGGATACATTTTAGCCCAACCTGACTATTAGCCCGTTAAAGGCCCATGATATAACCGGGCCTAATTATGGCCCGCTTTGCATCTGGCCTGCTTACAACCCATCATGTTATTGTGCCAACTATGGCCCGACACATATTTTGGCCTGTTAACGGTCTGTCTTGTGGTTGGGCCAATCATGGGCCGACGTCATAATTCAGGCCCAATCTACTTTTTAGACTATTAAAAGCCCATTTTAGTTTCTGGCCTAACTTAGGAAACTAGTTTACTCGGCCTGTTAAAGGCCCAAAACTAATAGTTGGTGAGTTCATTTAGTTGCTATTGTACGGAGATGATCGTAGGCCCACGTTTTGGCCCATTATAACGATTGGTGGGCTACCAGTTTTAGTACCATATTTTTTTAATATAAATTGAATGTTCAGGCCCATTGCGCTTTGTCAAAGCTTACAACATTTTCAAAGAGCGACGACAACATATACAGAAAATAAATTACAGCATCGTGACAAAGAATAAACCTAGACTATACAACAAAGAAATTACTGTATATTACATGCACTGGCATAAAAGTTTGCCGCCAATCGCTATAAAGGATCAAGATGGACCTAGAGAGAGGGGGGGTGAATAGTTACAATTACAAATTTTAATTGTTACTTAGCAATTTTAGGCAATAATGTGGAATATGAAAGTGAGCCTAACAATTGCAAGTGTGGTGCTAAGAGTTAAGCAAGATAAACAAGTAACACAAGTATGTAAGTAAGCAAGCACATTATGATATAAGTAAGTGCTAAGAGACAAGTAACCACAAGTAAAGAGTTAGGGTTAGGAATAACCGCAACTCCGGGAGAAAAGGATGTATGCCGATGTTCACTTCCTTGGAGGGAAGCTACGTCACCGTTAGAGAAGTGGATGTTACCACGAAGGCACACCAACGCCACGAAGGCTCACCCTATTCTCCCTTTGAGACAACACCACGGAGGCATTTCTCAACCACTAGTGGTAGACCTTGGGGTGGTCTCCAAACCCTCACAAACTTTTCCGGGGGTAGTCACAATGGTCGATTCCTCTCCGAAAGACTCCTACTTCCTAGGAGTCTCCAACCTCCAAGAGTAACAAGAACGATGGGAAAAGCTCAAGACTTGCTCAAATCACGGATTCCTTTGGTGCAAAGAAGGGGAAGGAGTGGATCTATCACTTGATCGGACAACTTCTCTCAAATACTCTCAAATCCCTTGGGGATCTAAGATTTGGTGTGGAGGAGTGAGAGAGAGAAAGAGAGAGAGAGAGAGAGAGAGAGAGAGAGAGAGAAGTGTGTTCTTAGCAAGCTCAAAGTGAATGGTCAACCTTATCCCATGGGAGGGAGAAGGCTATATATAGTGTGAGTGCAAAATAGACCGTTGAGCCACTTAGTGCATAGGGGCTGGCGGACGTCCGGTGGGTACCGAATGACCGTTGACTCAGATTGGACCGGATGTCCGCCCGGGCCGCCGGTCATCCGGTCGCTGGAACATCTACCAGGGGCACAGACGAGGTATGAGACTCACAGTCAGCGGATGTCCGGAAGGCGTCGGTCGTCCGGAGCCCGGACGTCCGGTGTGGTCGGAAATCCGCTAATAAATATTCTGTTGAAGTGCACCAGATATCCGGAGGTGAGCGGACGTCCGGTGGCCGGACGTCCGGTGGGATCGGTCTTCCGCTAATATCTGTTCTGTGGAGATGCACCAGACAACCAGGGAGATCCGGAAGCCCGGTTGGCTGAGAGAGGCTGGACGTTCATAGACTTTCGATCGTCCGGTGATAGTTGAACCCATTATCTTAGAATCATACCAATATTTGTGCATAAGATAGAGGAAGAATTTTGAGATGATATGTGAGGGAATTTTGTGGGTTTGAGAAAGTTCTTTCACGAAATCCAACGATCCCGCCTTAATAGTGCAGGATCCCTATACTCAAGAACAAACCGAAAAAGGAGCTGAAGCTTTCTGTCTTCATCTTGTGTCTCTGCTCTTGAGTGATATATGTATATATATTTATGTTTGTAGTCATGATCCACACACAACCCTTGCGACATAATCCTGAGATATACTTGATAAACATGATTAGTCCCAACATGCATGTTGTCATCAACATCACAATATGATTAAGGGCATGATTGCACTTTCAACTGGCATAAAAGTTTGCCGCCAGTGATAATAAAGCGCAACCTATCGAAGTCCGTGGACCTGCATCCACATACTTGCTGATGAATCAAGGTTCAAACATTGGGGCTCTGGTTCGCGACCTAGTCGACTAGAAATGGACAGCGATGAAGGCTCGAGAGGCGCACACAAGCATAGAGCACGACAAGGACACACGAGTTACCCAGGTGCAGGCCACCGTGGTGGTGTAAAACCCTACTCCTGCTTGGTTGGGATTGCCGGTGGGCGACAGCGCGCTTGGAGCTACAAGATAAGGTCTGGAAGGAGGGGCCCTCTACAATGGCCGTCCTCAGCCACAGGGCGGCAAGTTTTGAAGGGGGACAAGGGCGCATGCTTATCCTGGCCAAAGGTGGTCTTCGCCTGCTAAAGGTGTTGTCCTTACACTGGTGTGGGCTCGGCGGTGATGTATGTCCTGGGTGCCGAGCTTCCTTAGTCTTCATTCACTAAAGTAGAAAGCTTTGGGACTTGCTAAAGAGGGAGGCTACCACCGCTGCTCCCTTAGCACTGAACTGGAAACTAGTCTCCATCATACCCTACCATCCTTATCCTAAGAATAGGGCGTCACCCATGTGACAGGCGCGAGCTTCACAACGGGAGCCCCAATGCCGGCCTCGCGAGGTGGGCCTCACGAGACAGCCCCGCGAGTCGTACTCGGGAGGCTACCGAGGACTTGGTGAAACTTGCTCTCACCTCCCGGCGGGGGAGCCTCGCGAGGCTGGCTCCTCGTGAGGTGCCTTGCTTCCGGGCCCCCTGATAACCACAAGTATAGGGGATCGCAGCAGTTTTTGAGGGTAGAGTATTCAACCCAAATTTATTGATTCGACACAAGGGGAGCCAAAGAATATTCTCAAGTATTAGCAGCTGAGTTGTCAAATTCAACCACACCTGAAAGACTTAATATCTGCAGCAAAGTATTTAGCAGCAAAGTAGTATGGAAGTAACGGTAACAAAAGTAACAGTAGCAGTTTTGTAACAATTGTAACAATGGCAACGACAAAGTAACTTAGCAAAGATCAATGTGTGAAGATCTCGTAGGCAATGGATCAGTGATGGATGATTATGTCGGATGGCATTTATCTTGCAACAGTTATAACCTAGGGTGACACAGAACTAGCTCCAATTCATAAATATAATGTAGGCATGTATTCTGAATATAGTCATACATGCTTATGGAAAAGAACTTGCATGACATCTTTTGTCGTACCCTCCCATGGCAGCGGGGTCCTAGTGGAAACTAAGGGATATTAAGGCCTCCTTTTAATAGAGAACTGGAACAAAGCATTAGCACTTTGTGAATACATGAACTCCTCAAACTACAGTAATCACTGGAAAGAATCCCAATTATTGTCACCTTGGGGTATGCGGATCATAACTCATAGTAAGTGTCTACAACTTGCAAGATCGGATCAAGAACACAAATATATTGATGAAAACATAATAGGTTCAGATTTGAAATCATGGCACTCAGGCGTGATAACCCACAAGTATAGGGGATCACAACAGTTTTCGAGGGTAGAGTATTCAACCCAAATTTATTGATTCGACACAAGGGGAGCCAAAGAATATTCTCAAGTATAAGCAGCTGAGTTGTCAATTCAACCACACCTGGAAACTTAATATCTGCAGCAAAGTGTTTAGTAGCAAAGTAATATGATAGTAGTGGTAACAATAGCAAAAGGTAACGGTAGAAAAAGCAATGTTTTTGGGTTTTGTAGTGATTGTAATAGTAGCAGCGGAAAAGTAAATAAGCGAAGAATAATATATGGAAAAGATCATAGGCATTGGATCAGTGATGGAGAATTATGCCGGATGCGATCGATCATGTAACAGTCATAACCTAGGGTGACACAGAACTAGCTCCAGTTCATCAATGTAATGTAGGCATGTATTCTGAATATAGTCATACGTGCTTATGGAAAAGAACTTGCATGACATCTTCTGTCCCTACCCTCCTGTGGCAGCGGGGTCCTATTAGAAACTAAGGGATATTAAGGCCTCCTTTTAATAGAGTACCGGACCAAAGCATTAACACATAGTGAATACATGAACTCCTCAAACTACGGTCATCACCGGGAGTGGTCCCGATTATTGTCACTTCGGGGTTGCCAGATCATAACACATAGTAGGTGACTATAGACTTGCAAGATAGGATCAAGAACTCTCATATATTGATGAAAACATAATAGGTTCAGATCTGAAATCATGGCACTCGGGCCCTAGTGACAAGCATTAAGAATACCAAAGTCATAGCAACATCAATCTCAGAACATGGTGGATACTAGGGATCAAACCCTAACAAAACTAACTCGATTACATGATAAATCTCATCCAACCCATCACCGTCCAGCAAGCCTACGATGGAATTACTCACACACGGCGGTGAGCATCATGAAATTGGTGATGGAGGAAGGTTGATGATGACGATGGCGACGGATTCCCCTCTTTGGAGCCCCGAACGGACTCCAGATCAGCCCTCCCGAGAGAGTTTAGGGCTTGGCGGCGGCTCCGTATCGTAAAATACGATGAATCCTTCTCTCTGATTTTTCTCTCCTCGAAAGTGAACATATGGAGTCAGGGTTGAGGTCGGTGGAGCATCAGGGGGCCCACGAGGTAAGGGGCGTGCCCAGGGGGGTAGGGCGCGCCCCCACCCTCGTGGACAGGTGGAGGCCCCCTGACGTGGATCTTTCTTCCAGTATTTTTTATATATTCCAAAATAATTCTCCGTTGATTTTCAGGTCATTCCGAGAACTTTTATTTCTGCACAAAAATAACACCATGGCAATTCTGCTAAAAACAGCGTCAGTCCGGGTTAGTTCCATTCAAATCATGCAAGTTAGAGTCCAAAACAAGGGCAAAAGTGTTTGGAAAAGTAGATATGACGGAGAAGTATCAACTCCCCCAAGCTTAAACCTTTGCCTGTCCTCAAGCAATTCAATTGATAAACTGAAAGTGATAAAGAAAAACTTTTACAAACTCTGTTTGCTCTTGTTGTTGTAAATATGTAAAGCCAGCATTCGGGGTTTCAGCAAAGATTATGAACTAACCATATTCACAATAACATTTAGGTCTCATGTTTACTCATATCAATGACATAATCAACTAGCGAGCAATAATAATAAATCTCGGATGACAACACTTCCTCAAAACAATCATGGTATGATATGACAAGATGGTATCTCGCTAGCCCTTTCTGAGACCGCAAAACATAAATGCAGAGCACCTTTAAAGATCAAGGACTGACTGGACATTGTAATTCATGGTAAAAGAGATCCAGTCAAGTCATACTCAATGTAAATTTACAGTAATGGATGCAAATGACAGAGGTGCTCTCCAACTTGTGCTTTTTAATAAGGGGATGATGACTCAACATAAAAGTAAATAGATAGGCCCTTCGCAGAGGGAAGCAGGGATTTGTAGAGGTGCCAGAGCTCGGTTTTGAAATAGATATGAATAATATTTTGAGCGGTATACTTTCATTGTCAACATAACAACCGAGAGATCTCGATATCTTCCATGCTACACACATTATAGGCGGTTCCCGAACAGAATGGTAAAGTTTATACTCCCCCTCCACCAACAAGCATCAATCCATGGCTTGCTCGAAACAATGAGTGCCTCCAACTAACAAGACCCCTGGGGAGTTTTGTTTGCAGTTATTTTGATTTGATTTGCATAAAGCATGGGACTGGGCATCCCGGTGACCAGCCATTTTCTCATGAGTGAGGAGCGGAGTCCACTCCTCTTCAGAATAACCCGCCTAGCATGGAAGATACAAACAACCCTAGTTGATACATGAGCTATTCGAGCATACAAAACATAATGTTTATTTGAAGGTTTAGAGTTTGGCACATACAAATTTACTTGGAACGGCAAGTAGATACCGTATATAGGTAGGTATGGTGGACTCATATGGAACAACTTTGGGTTTTATGGATTTGGATGCACAAGCAGTATTCCCGCTTAGTACAGGTGAAGGCTAGAAAAAGACTGGGAAGCGACCAGCTAGAGAGTGACAATAGTCATGAACATGCATTAAAATTAATCAACACCGAATGCAAGCATGAGTAGGATATAATGCACCATGAACATAAATATCATAGAGGCTGTGTTGATTTTGTTTCAACTACATGCGTGAACATGTGCCAAGTCAAGCCACTCGAATCATTCAAAAGAGGATACCACCCTATCATACCACATCACAACCATTTTAATAGCATGTTGGCACGCAATGTAAACAATTATAAACTCCTAGCTATTAAGCATGGCATAAGCAACTATAATCTCTAATTTTCATTGCAAATATGTTTCTTTTATAATAGGCTGAATCAGGAACGATGGACTAATCATATTTACAAAAACAAGAGAGGTCGAGTTCATACCAGCTTTTCTCATCTCAATAAGTTCATCATATAATCATCATTATTGCCTTTCACTTGCACGGCCGAATAGTGTGGATAATAATAATAGTGCACTGCATTGGACTAAGCTGGAATCTGCAAGCATTCAATTCAAGAGAGAAGACAAGGTAATATGGGCTCTTTGTTAGATCAACAATAATGCATATAAGAGCCACTCAACATTTTCAATATGATCTTCTCCTCTCGACCCCCAAAGAACAAGAAAAGAAATAAAACTAATTACACGGGAAAGCTCCCAACAAGCAAAAGAAGAACGAGAAATCTTTTTGGGTTTTCTTTTTAATTACTACCACTACAGGCATGGAAAGTAAACTAGCTAAAAAGCTACAACTAATTTTTTTCTTAAGGTTTATCAAACACACAAGAAGAAAGCATAAAAAGGGAAATAAACTAGGATGGATATTACAATGAAAAAGTATGAGCACCGGCAACTAGCATGAGTGTGTGAGCAGGAATGTAATGTCGGTGAGAAATACGTACTCCCCCAAGCTTAGGATTTTGGCCTAAGTTGGTCTATGGCCACGGCTGGCCTGGCGGATATCCAAAGTAATAGTTGGGGTCGTACTGAGAAGAATCCCCCTGGTGCCACTAGTTGGCGATCTCTTCCGGATTCCACTGATAAACAGACTGCCGGTGAGGATCAAATTGTGGTTCCGGCTCTGGCTCTGTAGCTGGTGTGGGGTTTCGGTAGGCGTGAATGGCCTCCAGCGGAACAAGGTACTTGCCTGCAGATAAGTCAAACAAGGAAGGAGCAGGCAAAGTAATAGTCTCAGGGTGATTTTTATCAAATATCAGCTTGTACTTAAGCATCTTTTCCTTATTCTTAACGATAAAATCATGTGCTACCATACTCTTATAGTCTAAAAAAATAGGAGGCAACAACTTCTGTTCCTTCTCATAATGCTTAATAGGTATGTTAAAGCGTGCAGCGAGGCGCGAGGCAAAGATACCTCCCAAAATGGGGCCCTTAGTACGGTTAATATTTAACCGCTTTGCAACAATGGCGCCCATACTAAATGTGTCATCATGGAACAAGGCATGGCACAAAATAACAATATCAGGGGCACTAAGGTTCCCACAGTTTTCGCGACCAATTAAGCATCTACTAGCAAATATTGCGAAGTAACGTAAAACAGGAAAATGTATGCTAGTAATTCTTGCATTGGAAACTTTCCTCGTTTCCCCTACAGCAATTGTATCAATAAACCCTTCCACATCGTCATGATGTGGTTCCTCTACGCTGCCCTCAAAAGGGATCAAACAAACCCGACAAAAATCACGAAGTGACATCTCCTTATGCTCATCATATAAATAAAATTCCACCGTAGGTGGTGAGCTCCTACCATGGAAATGAAAGTTTTGCATAAAGATATTGGTGAGTAAGAGATACTGTTCGCGTTGGTCATGGAGGAAGGCAGTGAGGCCTGCATTCTCAGCCAATTCATAGAAATCGTCATAAATCCCGACTGCTCTCAAGAAATCATCACAAGGCCATTCACATGGCCGAACCTCCGCGGTGCGACGGAGATTATACTTGGGCTTCTTGTTCTCTTCACTTTTTTTATCCTTCGAGCTTCGGCTCGATGAGCCCCTCAAAAATCTCTTCATCTTTTTCTGAAAATTTCTGAAATTTTTAGTAACTTTAAAATAAAAGTGAACCAAACTCAACAAAATTGATAGCAACTACTCCTACATGTGCCTAGAGACTATATCATGCATCAAAACTACTTTTGACCACATAAATTTGACATGCAAGCTCAAGAGCAGGGTCACATAAGCAGAAATTTTTTGCAATGAGTAAAGCACTAGAACCAAAACTAATTGGACCATTGGAGGAGTCACATACCAAAGAACAATCCCCCAAAGCAGTTTTGTGAATGGAGCTTTGAGCTAGGAGATCGAAAATGGCAGCAAGATGAGCGTGAACTCGGGTTTGAGCTGGTTG
This sequence comes from Triticum urartu, assembly GCF_003073215.2. Classification (NCBI taxonomy): domain Eukaryota; kingdom Viridiplantae; phylum Streptophyta; class Magnoliopsida; order Poales; family Poaceae; genus Triticum; species Triticum urartu. The sequence continues at coordinate 143,412,697 of NC_053025.1, forward strand.
GTGATTTTTGTGGGAGGAAGAAGGAGTGTATGGTAGCTGGAATAAGTGGAGGGGAGCCACCATGGGCCCATGAGGCACGGGGCGCGCCAAGGGGGTGGGCGCGCCCTGGACCCTCGTGGCCAGGTGCTTGCTCCCCTGCTGTGTTCTTAGTGCCAGATATTCTCAAATATTCTAGAAAAAATCATATTTAATTTTCAGGGCATTTGGAGAACTTCTATTTTCGCGGTATTTTTTACTGCATTGATAATTCAGAAAACAGATAGAAAAATACTATTTTTACTTTATTTAATACAAATAACAGAAAGTGAAAAGAGGGTATAGAGAGTTGTGTTTTCTAAATTCATCCATCCCTTGCTCATCAAAAGGAATCCACTAACAAGGTTGATCAGGTCTTGTTAACAAACTCATTTTGAATAACATGAAACCGGAGAATTTTCGAATAACACTAGGTTACCTCAACGGGGATATGCACATCCCCAACAATAAGAATATCATATTTCTTCTTCACAGTAGGAAGAAGAAATTCAAAACCTCCAATAGTAATTGTTGAATTTTTTCCAATAGAATTGATACTGTGGACTTGAGGTTGTTTCCTCGGAAAGTGTACCGTATGCTCATTACCATTAACATGAAAAGTGACATTGCCTTTGGTGCAATCAATAACAGCCCCTGCAGTATTCAAAAAGGGTCTTTCAAGAATAATAGACATACTATCGTCCTCGGGAATATCAAGAATAACGAAGTCCGTTAAAATAGTAACGTTTGCAACCACAACAGGCACATCCTCACAAATACCGACGGGTATAGCAGCTGAATTGTCAGCCATTTGCAAAGATATTTTAGCAGGTGTCAACTTATTCAAATCAACTCTACGATATAAAGAGAGAGTCATAACACTAACACCGGCTCCAAGATCACATAAAGCATTTTTAACATAGTTTCTTTTAATGGAGCATGGTATAGTTGGTACTCTTGGATCTCCAAGTTTCTTTGGTATTCCACCCTTGAAAGTATAATTAGCAAGCATGGTGGAATTCCAGCTTCCGGTATCTTTCTCTTATTTGTAACAATTTCCTTCATATATTTAGCATAAGGATTCATTTTAAGCATATCGGTTAAACGCATACACAAAAACATAGGTGTAATCATTTCAGCAAAGCGCTCAAAATCCTCATTATCCTTTTTCTTGGATGGTTTAGGAGGAAAAGGCATGGTTTTCTGAACCCATGGTTCTCTTTCTTTACCGTGCTTCCTAGCAACAAAGTCTCTCTTATCATAACGTTGTTTATTTGATTGTGGGTTATCAAGATCAACAGCAGGTTCAATCTCTACATCATTATCATTGCTGGGTTGAGCATCAATATGAACATCATCATTAACATTATCACCAGGTTCATGTTCATTACCAGATTGTGTTTCAGCATCAGAAATTGTAACATCCCAAATTTGCAATTTGGAATGTTATACACTAGATCATCATGCATATCATATTTTCATGCATTTTGGTTGATCCTAGAAATTTCACGCAACTCAGGACCTTCGGAGAGAGTTGGAGATTTTGTTATTTTCATATTTGAGAGTTTTCTCAAATTTGAAAAGAGGATCATTTGGTTTATTTATTTCATCTTCAATAATTCTTCCGATATCAAAAATATAAGAGAGGGAATAATATGACTTTCCCAATATTGAGGAAAAATGAAGATTTAATAAATAGATCAATTTTTGTTTTCCGGTGTTTATTTTGCATTTTATTTGGATAGGGAAAAATGCGTGTTTTAAAAATTGCATTTTAGGTCCGGAGTAAAGTTCATTTTGTTCGACTCATTTTTAGGTCCGGAGTAAAGTGCTTGTTGTTTGTCTGCGATAGATTACCCGGATTGCGCCGCCTGTTACTTCGAAACCCTAGGTCTCGCGGATCATCAGCAAGGCAAGTAACACTTTGATCATACCTTTTCTACAACCCATGTTTTATTGCATTAGATCAATCCTCTCACATTGCATGATTAGGATCTAATTAAATTGTGGGATGGGAAGTAGATGAGGTAGTACCTATTACCTGTATTATTATAAAACCTTTGGGAGTTACTTCTACATTTGCTTATTATGCCATGCTATGCTAGTAGACGTGGATTGGGTGAGTGATATCCATGACGGATGTGAGTTGATAATTTAATGGTTTATCTAAGGTGGCAACTTAAATACACATCTGGGTGGATTGAGGCACCTGATGTCTATCAGGACTTGCCTGTTTTATTTTGGACCGCCACCCAGGCTCAAAGGGATCATAAGATTTTTCATGCTAGAAACTTCCGTGTGCAGCCACAAGCCATTATGGGCTCTGGCATAGTTGACTAAGTTGTGCGAACTCTTCCGGGGTGGACTAGCAGATGTAGGGGTTGTAGGTGGTACGGTCTACCCCACATGTAAGGTGCTAGCGCTTTTGAAAGACTGTGTCTCGGTGATCCGTCTTCTCAAACGCCATGTAGTGCGAGAAACCAAACGGAGGCGATCGAGTCTTGTGGGGAAAAGTGCGCAAACCTCTGCAGAGTGTACAAACTAATCATGATTAGCCGTGTCCCCGGTTATGGACAACTTGAGTATCTAGTACTTAAATATCATGTGAATCTCAACATGTTACTTCTAATTAATGTTGTTGGGTTTTAATTATTTTTAATTGGGATTGAGAATGCTGTCAACCATTCTCAATGTTTAACAACCACCATGCTAGTTAATTAAACTTATTCCTTTGCAGTAGGGAAAAACTAGGTTTATGCAAAACTGTAACCATAGAGCTTTCCACCAGCCATATATGCATATAGTATAGCTGTTTCATTCCATTACTCTCTATGTGTTACATTGCCAGCATATTCCATGTGCTGACCCGTTTTCGGGCTGCAACTTCTCATGTTGCAGACTTTTCAGACGACGAGTAAGGTGTTTTTAGGTCGTGGTTCTATACTCAGTGATGCCGTTGGAGTTGATGGACCCATTTATCTTCCGAGTCTTCCGCTGTTATCGACATTAGATGGCCTTTAGCCATTTTTATTGTAATAAGTTCTCTTTGAGAGAACGATGTAATAAGTGTGTGATTACCACTCTGCTATAAATCCTTCGTTGTACTGTGTGGTGTCAGCATTACTGATCCAGGGATGACACCGGAGCACAGTAGACTTGATCCATTCGGATCGGGTCGCCACAGAAATAGAAATATTATTGGGATTCTCAGGTGTGTAAATAACAGGTTCACTAGAAGCATGAAAAGTCGTATCATTTTTCTTTCGCTTCCTTTTAGAAGGACTAGGTGCATCAATATTAATTCTCTAAGAATCATGAACAAAGGTTCCTGAGTCACTTTACCTCCTCTAGTTGCAACTCTAACAACAAAGTCATTATTTTTACTATTCAATTCATTGAGCAAATCATTCTGAGCTTTAAGTACTTGTTCTACTTGAGTGGTAACCATAGAAGCATGTTTACTAATAAGTTTAAGTTCACCTTTAACACTAGCCATATAATCACTCAAGTGTTCAATCATGTAAGCATTATGTTTCAATTGTCTACCAACATAAGCATTAAAATCTTCTTGCTTAACCATAAAGTTATCAAATTCATCCAAACATTGGCTAGCAAACTTAGCAGGAGGGATTTCAGCTTTATCATATCTATAGAGAGAATTTACCTTTCCTACCTGTGTCGGGTTACCAAGACCTTGTATTTCTTCAACAGGCGGAAAATTAAGACCATGTATTTCTTCAATAGGAGGTAAATTCTTAACATCTTTAGCTTTAATACCTTTTTCTTTCATAGATTTCTTTGCCTCTTGCATATCTTCAGGACTGATAAATAGAATACCCCTTTTCTTTGGAGTTGGCTTAGGAGTTGGTTCAGGAAGTGTCCAATTATTTTCATTAGTCAACATATTATTCAACAGAATTTCAGCTTGATCAACAGTTCTTTCCCTGAAAACACAACCAGCACAACTATGCAGGTAATCTCTGGAAGCATCGGTTAGTCCATTATTAAAGATATCAAGTATTTCATTTTTCTTGAGAGGATGATCAGGCAAAGCATTAAGTAATTGGAGAAGACTCCCCAAGCTTTCAGGAGACTCTCTTCTTCAATTTGCACAAAATTATATATTTCCCTTAAAGCAGCTTGTTTCTTATGAGCGGGGAAATATTTAGCAGAGAAGTAGTAAATCATATCCTGGGACTACGCACACAACTAGGATCAAGGGAATTAAACAATATCTTAGCATCACCCTTTAATGAGAACGGAAATAATTTAAGGATATAATAGTAGCGAATTTTCTCATCATTAGTGAACAGGGTAGCTATATCATTTAATTTAGTAAGATGTGCCACAACAGTTTCAGATTCATAGCCATAAAAAGGATCAGATTCAACCAAAGTAATTAACTCAGGATCGACAGAGAATTCATAATCCTTATCAGTAACAAAGATAGGTGAAGTAGCATAAGCAGGATCATATTTCATTCTAGCATTCAAAGTCTTTTCTTTCAGCTTAGCTAATAGTTTCTTAAGATCACTTCTATCATTGCAGGCAAGAAAGTCTCTAGCAGTTTCTTCATCCATAACATAACCCTCAAGAACAAAAGGCAATTCATATCTAGGGGGAGAGTCTTCATCATCACTTTCATCAGTATTATCAGTTTCAATAATTTCATTCTCCCTAGCCCTAGCAAGTTGTTCATCAAGAAATTCACCTAGTGGCACAGTATTATCAAGCATAGAAGTAGTTTCATCATAAGTATCATGAATAGCAGAAGTGGCATCATCAATAACATGCGACATATCAGAATGAATAGCAGGTGTAGGTGTCGCAAGTTTACTCAAAACAGAAGGTGAATCAAGTGCAGAGCTAGATGGCAGTTCCTTACCTCCCCTCGTAGTTGAGGGACAAATCTTGGTTCTTTGATCTTCCAAGTTCTTCATAATGATAAGCAGATATAAATCCAAAGTGACTCAAAGAATAGAGCTATGCTCCCCGGCAACGGCGCCAGAAAATGTTCTTGATAACCCACAAGTATAGGGGATCACAACAGTTTTCGAGGGTAGAGTATTCAACCCAAATTTATTGATTCGACACATGGGGAGCCAAAGAATATTCTCAAGTATTAGCAGCTGAGTTGTAAATTCAACCACACTTGGAAACTTAATATCTGCAGCAAAGTGTTTAGTAGCAAAGTAATATGATAGTAGTGGTAATGATAGCAAAAGGTAACGGTAGCGAAAGCAATGTTTTTGGGGTTTGTAGTGATTGTAACAGTAGAAGCAGAAAAGTAAATAAGCGAAGAATAATATATGGAAAAGCTCGTAGGCATTGGATCAGTGATGGAGAATTATGCCGGATGCAATCGATCATGTAACAGTCATAACCTAGGGTGACACAGAACTAGCTCCAGTTCATCAATGTAATGCAGACATGTATTCCGAATATAGTCATACGTGCTTATGGAAAAGAACTTGCATGGCATCTTTTGTCCTACCCTCCCGTGGGAGCGGGGTCCTATTGGAAACTAAGGGATATTAAGGCCTCCTTTTAATAGAGTACCGGACCAAAGCATTAACACATAGTGAATACATGAACTCCTCAAACTACGGTCATCACCGAGAGTTGTCCCGATTATTGTCACTTCGGGGTTGCCAGATCATAACACATAGTAGGTGACTATAGACTTGCAAGATAGGATCAAGAACTCTCATACATTGATGAAAACATAATAGGTTCAGATCTGAAATCATGGCACTTGGGCCCTAGTGACAAGCATTAAGCATAGCCAAGTCATAGCAACATCAATCTCAGAACACAGTGGATACTAGGGATCAAACCCTAGCAAAACTAACTCGATTGCATGATAAATCTCATCCAACCCATCACCGTCCAGCAATGCTACGATGGAATTACTCACACACGGCGGTGAGCATCATGAAATTGGTGATGGAGGAAGGTTGATGATGATGATGGCGACGGATTCCCCTCTCCGGAGCCCCGAACGGACTCCAGATCAGCCCTCCCGAGAGAGTTTAGGGCTTGGCGGCGGCTCCGTATCGTAAAACGCGATGAATCCTTCTCTCTGTTTTTTTCTCCCCGAAAGTGAATATATGGAGTCAGGGTTGAGGTCGGTGGAGCATCAGGGGGCCCACGAGGCAGGGGGAGCGCCCAGGGGTTAGGGCGCGCCCCCACCCTCGTGGAAAGGTGGAGGCCCCCCTGACGTGGATCTTTCTTCCAGTATTTTTTATATATTCCAAAATAATTCTCCATAGATTTTCAGGTCATTCCGAGAACTTTTATTTCTGCACAAAAATAACACCATGGCAATTCTGCTGAAAACAGCGTCAGTCCGGGCTAGTTCCATTCAAATCATGCAAGTTAGAGTCCAAAACAAGGGCAAAAGTGTTTGGAAAAGTAGATACGACGGAGACGTATCAAGGCCCTAGTGACAAGCATTAAGCATAGCAAAGTCATAGCAACATCAATCTCAGAACATAGTGGATACTAGGGATCAAATCCTAACAAAACTAACTCGATTACATGATAAATCTCATCCAACCCATCACCGTCCAGCAAGCCTACGATGGAATTACTCATGCACGGCGGTGAGCACCATGAAATTGGTGATGGAGGAAGGTTGGTGATGATGATGGCGACGAATGCCCCTCTCCGGAGCCCCGAACGGACTCCAGGTCAGCAGTCCCGATGAAGAACAGGAGGCGGCGGCTGCTCCGTATCATAAAACGCGATGAATCCTTCTCTCTGATTTTTTTCTCTCCGGATGTGAATATATAGATTGGAGTTAGGGTCGGAGGAGGTCTAGGGGGCCCACAAGCCGCCAGGGTGCTACCCAGGGGGGGCGTGATACGTCTCCAATGTATCTATAATTTTTGATTGTTCCATGATATTATATTATCATTCTTGGATGTTTTGTAATAATTTTATAGTCATTTTATATCATTTTTGGTACTAACCTATTGACACAGTGCCACATGCCAGTTGCTATTTTTTGCATGTTTTTTACATCGCATGAAATCAATATCAAACAGAGTCCAAACACCGCAAAACTTTTTGTGGATTTTTTATGGACCAGAAGACATCTAGTGGGCCAGAGAAGCACCTGGGGGGTGCCCCGAGGGGGGCACAACCCACGCGCGCCCAGGTGGGTTGTGCCCACCTCGGTGGCCTCCTGCACCCCCTCTTTGCCCTATAAAATCCCAAATATTTCAAAAAACCCTCGGGATTAACCTAGATCAGAAGTTCCGCCACCGCAAGGCTCTGTAGCCACCAAAAACCAATTTAGACCCCGTTTCGGCACTCTGCCGGAGGGGTTAATCATCACCGGTGGCCATCTTCATCATCCCGGCGGCCACCACGATGAGAAGGGAGTAGTCCACCCTCGGGGTTGAGGGTTTGTACCAGTAGCTATGTGTTTAATCTCTCTCTCTCTCTCTCTCGTGTTCTTGAGATGTCACAATCTTGATGCATCACGGGCTTTGTTAATATAGTCGGATCATATGGTGTTTCCCCCTCTCTATCTTGTGATGAATTGAGTTTTCCCTTTGAGATTTCATTTTATCGGATTGAATACTTTTATGGATTTGAGAGCACTTGATATATGTCTTGCAAATGAATACTCGTGGTGACAATGGGGTATCATATTGATTCACTTGATATGTGTTTTGGCACTCAACTCGCGGATACCCGCAGTGACATTTGGGTAATCTATGCATAGGGGTTGATGCACATTCTCGTCTTTTGTTTCTCCGGTAGAAATCTTGGGGCACTCTTTGAGGTTTTTTGTGTCGGATTGAGCATTATGAACCTGAAATTATTTGGTGTTACTTTAGTACAAACTCTTGGATAGGTCGATCGGAAAGAATAGCTTCGAGGTGGTTTCATACCCTACAAACTATTTCTACTTATGTTATCCGCTAGATAGGGACTTTGGAGTGATTCTTCGTTGCACTTTGAGGGATGGTTATATGATCCAATTATATTAGCACTGTTGAGAGATTGCACTAGTGAAAGTACGGATGCTAGGCCTCATTTTCAAGCATTTCAATACCGTTTTTGTGCCCACTTACTATTTGCTACCTTGCTGTTTTTATTTATTCAGATTATATAAATATATTTCTACCATCCATATTACACTTTTATCACCATCTCTTCGCCGAACTAGTGCCCCTACACAATTTGCCATTATATTAGGTGTGTTGGGGACACAAGAGATTTCTTGTATTTGGTTGCTGGGTTATTTGAGAGAGACTATCTTCATCCTACGCCTCCCACGGATTGATGAACCTTAGGTCATCCACTTGATGGAAAATTGCTACTGTCCTAAATAACTCTGTGCTTGGAGACCCAACACGTGTCTAGAAGAATAAAGTTGCGTAGTAGATGATACGTCCCTTTTGCATCATGCTTTTATATCGATATTTATTGCATTATGGGCTGTTATTACACATTATGTCACAATACTTATGCCTATTCTCTATTATTTTACAAGGTTTGCATGAAGAGGGAGAATGCTGGCAGCTGGAATTCTGGGCTGGAAAAGGAGCACATATTAGAGACCTATTCTGCACAACTCCAAAAGTCCTGAAACTTCACAGAAGTCAGTTTCAGAATATATAAAAAATATTGGGCGAAGAAAGCACCGGAGGGGGGGCACTCACCGTCCACGAGGGTGGGGGCGCGTCCTACCCCCCTGGGCGCGCCCCCCTGTCTCATGGGCCCCCTGGCAGGCCTCCGGTGCCCATCTTTGGCTATATGAAGCCTTTCGCCCTGGAAAAAAAATCATAAGCAAGCTCTCGGGATGAAACTTCGCTGCCACGAGGCGGAACCTTGGCGGAAGCAATCTAGGACTCCAGCGGAGCTGTTCTGCCGGGGAAACTTCCCTTCGGGAGAGGGAAATCATCACCATCGATCCTCTCATCGGGAGGGGGTCAATCTCCATCAACATCTTCACCAGCACCATCTCATCTCAAACCCCAGTTCATCTCTTGTATCCAATCTTTGTCCCAAAACCTCAGATTGGTACCTGTGGGTTGCTAGTAGTGTTGATTACTCCTTGTAGTTGATGCTAGTTGGTTTACTTGGTGGAAGATCACATGTTCAGATCCTTTATGCATATTAATACCCCTCTGATTATGAACATGAATATGATTTGTGAGTAGTTACGTTTGTTCCTGAGGACATGGGAGAAGTCTTGCTATAAGTAGTCATGTGAATTTGGTATTCGTTCGACTTTTTGATGAGATGTATGTTGTCTTTCCTCCAGTGGTGTCATGTGAACGTCGACTACATGACACTTCACCATTGTTTGGGCCTAGGGGGAGGCATTGGGAAGTAATAAGTAGATGATGGGTTGCTAGAGTGACAGAAGCTTAAACCCTAGTTTATGCGTTGCTTCGTAAGGGGTTGATTTGGATCCATATGTTTCATGCTATGGTTAGGTTTACCTTAATAATTATTTTGTAGTTGCAGATGCTTGCAAGAGGGGTTAATCATAAGTGGGATGCTTGTCCAAGGAAGGGCAGTACCCAAGCACCGGTCCACCCACATATCAAATTATCAAAGTACCGAACGCGAATCATATGAGCGTGATGAAAACTAGCTTGATGATAATTCCCATGTGTCCTCGGGAGCGCGTTCCTTTATATAAGAGTTTGTCCAGGCTTGTCCTTTGCTACAGAAAGGATTGGGCCATCTTGCAGCACCTTATTTACTTTTATTACTTGTTACCTATTACAATTACCTTATCACAAAACTATCTGTTACCTATAATTTCAGTGCTTGCAGAGAACACCTTACTGAAAACTGCTTATCATTTCATTATGCTCCTCGTTGGGTTCGACACTCTTACTTATCAAAAGGACTACGATAGATCCCCTATACTTGTGGGCCATGAAGACTCTTTTTTGGCGCCGTTGCCGGGGAGTGAAGCGCCATTGGTAGGTGGAATTTGGTAAGGAAAAATTTATATAGTGTGCTGAAATTTACTGTCACTTGTTACTATGGAAAGTAATCCTTTGAGGGGCTTGTTTGGGGTATCTTCACCTCGACCAGTAGAGAAAAGAGTTGCTCCTCAACCTACCAAACCTACTGAAAATGTTTACTTTGAATTCCTTCGGGTATGATAGAGAAATTGCTAGCTAATCCTTTTACAGGAGATGGAACATTGCATCCCGATTTGCACCTAATCCATGTGGATGAAGTTTGTGGATTATTTAAGCTTGTAGGTATGCCCGAGGATGTTATCAAGAAGAAGGTCTTCCCTGTATCTTTGAAGGGAAAGTCATTGACATGGTTTAGGCTATGTGATGATATTGGATCATGGAACTACAAACCGATTGAAATTGGGATTTCATCAGAAGTTTTATCCTATGCATCTGGTTCATCGTGATCGTAATCATATATATATTTTTTGGCCTCGCGAAGTAGAAAGCATCACTCAAGCTTGGGGGAGGCTTAAGTCAATGTTATATTCATGCCCCGATCATGAGCTCTCAAGAGAAATTATTATTCAAATTTTTTATGCTCGGCTTTCTCTCAATAATCGCTCCATGCTCGATAATTCTTGTACTGGATCTTTTTTATGAAGACTATTGAATTCAGATGAGATTTATTGGAAAGAATTAAATGCAACTCTAAAGATTGGGAACTCAACGAAGGTAAGGAGTCAGGTTGTAGCGACCTGACCCGAATGGATCAAGTCTCTGTGCTTAAGTGTCATCCCTAGATCGGTATGCTGACACACACAGTACTCGAAGGATTTATAACAGAGGTAAATCACATGTATAAAGTAACGTAAATACTATTACCTCAATCCATATAGCGGAAGCAACAAGGTTGTGGATTCCCATCAACACCAATGGCAAAGTTGAGTGTAGAAATCGTAACCCTAACGTATCACTTACTCGTCGTAAGATAATCCTGCAACATGAGACGTTACAACCCGAAACGGGTCAGTACATTGAATGTACTGGCAAATTCACACCATAGAGAAAATGATGAACAATGGCTATCACTATATGCATATATGGCTGGTGGAAAAGCTCTATGGTTATAAGGTTTTTGCGTAAAGCCAATTTTTCCCTACTGCAAAGGAATAAATTTATTTAACTATCATGGTGGTTGTTGAACATTGAGAATGGTTGACAGCATTCTCAATCCCAATTAAGTAACATCATTAAACCCAACAATATTCATTTAAAGTAACGTGATGAGATCAACAGGATAATCCAAGAACTAGATACTCAAGATGTCCATAACCGGGGACACGGCTAATCATGATTAGTTTATACACTCTGCAGAGGTTTGCGCACTTTTCCCACAAGACTCGATCGCCTCCGTTGGATTTCTCGCACTACATGGTGTTTGAGAAATGAATGACCGAGACACAGTCTTTCAGAAGCGCTAGCACCTTACATGTGGGTAGACCGGTACACCTACTTTCCCCTACATCTGCTAGTCTACCCGTAAGAGTTCGCACAACTTAGTCAACTATGCCAGAGCCCATAATGGCTTGTGGCTACACACGGAAGTTTCTAGTATGAATAATCTCATGATCCCTTTGGGCCTGGGTGGCGGTCCAAAGAAAAACAGGCAAGTCCTGGTAACCCCAGGTGCCTCAATCCACCCAGATGTGTATTAGGTTGCCACCTTAGATAAACCATTAATTATCAACCTCACATCTGTCATGGATATCACTCACCCAATCCACGTCTACTAGCATACAATGGCATAATGAGCAAATGTAGAAGTAACTCCCAAAGGTTTGATAATAAACAGGTAATAGGTACTACCTCATCTACTTCCCATCCCACAGTTTAATTAGATCCTAATCATGCAATGTGTGAGGATTGATCTAATGCAATAAAACTGGGTTGTAAAAAAAGGTATGATCAAAGTGTGAACTTGCCTGCAATGTTGATGAAGATGATTCGCACTCAAAAATCTTGATAGTTCTACTCGCCACACTCCGGTCAATCTATCGTAAGCAAGCAATAGTAACCACACATAAGCAATCACTCAAAAGATCAGAAAGATCGAAGAAGACGATTCGGAAACATCAAAACCAAGCAAATAACTCTTGCAACATAAAAAAATTTCTAACAGTACCAAAATTATGTGAATTTGGCCTTATTAGAATGTTTAGGTCAAGAGCTTCGATTTGCAAAAAGAATCAACTCAAACGGAGTTACGGATAAAAAGATATGATCAAAAGAAGTTTGAAATCAAATCTGATCTAATTCAAATTTTAAAATTTTCAAAAACATGTTTGGGTTGGATTACTGGATAGAGGACATCATAACGAAGACGTGGGCGTTTGTTTCGTTGGATTTGGATAAACAGGTAAAAAGTTGTGATAGATTGAAGATCAGGGACTAAACTATGAAGAAACTAATTACATATGGGTCCCTGGCTAATATTAACAGAAAAAGAAAAACTAAATAATGAACGTTCGCTAACTAGTCCTAAGCAGAGAACGTTCTTAGAATAGATCTAACAAAAAAACTAAACCGGGGTTTTTAAAATAAAACCGAGAAAAACCTAAACCCTAAAAGAAATAACCGGACCGGGCGGTTTACCGGTTCGGTCGAAATAAACCGGCGGCGGCAGTTGACGGCAGTAGCAGCTCCGGCGACGGCGGCTCTCCGGCAAGGCAGGGCGAGGCGCAGGGAGCGGCGAGGGGAGGCGGCGAGCGGCTGATGCGGCGGAGGGCGGCGCGGGCAGCGGCGAGCGGCGGTGGGGGACGGCGCAGGCGAGGCAGCAGCAGCGGCGAGCTCCGGCGGCGCGGGCGGCGTGATGTGGTGGCGGCGGCGCGAGATGCGGCGCAGGGCGGCATGGAGAGAGAGGCGGCGGCGGCCTATTTATTGGGGCGGGGCGGAGCGCCTTGGGCGAGGGGGCAGCGGTGTCCGGAGGCGTGGCGGCGCCGGACTTCGGGAGGAGTCCCGGTCGCCCACGGGAGGAAGACGGTGGCGGCGAGCTGGGCTGGGCCGTGGCCTGGCTGGTTGGCTGGGCCGGCCCAGTTCGGCGGAAAGACGAAAGTGTTTTTTAAACATTTCCAGACAAACATAATCATAAAAACAAAAATAAAAGAAAATTTTTATATAGGCATATAATATATCAAAATTTTCAGAAAAAGATTTCCTACAACGTGGACATTTTTCTAGCATTAAATAAAATACACACAAATTCTAATAATTCAAAGAGTGCTACTGGTCTATTAAAATTCAACAAAAATCATTTAAAAAAATACCAAAATGATTTCAAATTAATTTTTCTCCAATTTTCTAATGTAGGGAATCATGTTACCCTAATTTCCATATATTTTATTTTTGGAGAAAAATAATTTGAATAAAACTCAAATAAATCCAAATTGAAAATTAATTCCAAAAGGACTTGAAATTGATCCTTTGAAACTCCCAACTCATATTTCATAATTTGAAGAAGTCATTTTATCTTCTCTCGTGAAAATCATTGAGTTGCATAAAGTTTCTGAAGTGGAAAATGTTTCCCAATGGAATTCAAATATTTTTCAAACACCCTTTTCATTTTAAATGGAAGAAGTCATGTCATCTTCTCTCTAGGGTTTTGTGTTGAAAAGAATTTGAATTCATGGAGATCATAAAGGCAAATATGAAAGTTTGGGAAAGTCCTTTTATTCCCTCTCATTTAACTTTCAAAAGTTTCGAATTCACTCACTTTCAGAAAATCAATCAAACAATCAATCAAATCTATCTATTTATTATAACATTCCAAAATTTAGAATTTTGGGATGTTACAAACCTACCACCCTTAAAAAGGAATCTCGTCCTCGAGATTCGGAGAGGCTAGCAAGAAAAGGTTAGGGTTTGGGGGTCTCCTCAAAATTCATCGATCGTCTCCGTGGTCTGGGGTGCTACCACCCTTAGAAGCATGGTTACAGCTCCATCGAAACTCATATACTTCATCCATATGGTTAACAGTGTCGGTCTTCTCAAATCCTCGAAAAATTCCTTCTCTGGCTCTTCCGGTAGTGGCATAACCTTTTCCTCAATTCTTCTGTCCTTTCCTCTTGGTAAGGTTATTCCGAGATTGGGTCTTCTTAGCTGATGGGTCGGGCGCCAAAACTAAACAACTATCGATATCTCATGGTGGTCAACAATTTATGGTTTCTCCTGCAGGAATGGGTCTGGTTGATCCTCACCGTATAACCTACGGTTGGCAAAGCTGCCTTGTACAAGGGAAAAATACCTATACCATTCTAAGGTTTAAACAGAGTTTTGATCGTCATCTCTCTACTATAGGCAAGTCACTCAGATTTACCATCCCATATAGCAAGGCGAATAATAAGAGTAAGTCGGTATGGTGATCAATCCATCCCGCACCCAAATCATTACCTTGTATACAGTTTAGCGAATCTCGCATTGTAACACTCGGTCATCCTCACAAGCATTGCAGAATTTCTCTTGTTGACGAACCAAGTTCGGATATATCCATAGATTCTGCAAGCCAAACAAACATCTATCGTTCCTTCACAACTCTCAGGTTTTGCGTAAACTCCTATAAAATCGTCTGTCGACAAAGGTATATCCACTTCTAGGGTTTTTCCTTCAGCAAGAATGTGCTTGCTTCTTGGCAGGTCCTGGGGCCTGTGGGTTATGGCACATCTCATCACTTGTAGTCCTTGAACTTATCATCGGGCAACCGATCATTATTCCAACTTCCAACTTCCTAGTATTCCTAAATCCATCCAATTGTACTGTCTTCCTTCCGTCTATTGGCACCAAACTAGGACATGATTACTCAGACTCATCATGGAATTTTCCATTGATCCATATTACCAACATCATACCTCCTTTATATCCAATAGTACTTCATCTCTTCATCCTCATGGGGTATTCCACATACCGAGATAAAAATTTATACTTATGAAGTCCATATTCCACTTCGTGGAACATCATTATCCTTTCCGCGGTCAAGCGTCCTTACACGGAAATATTGGCCATCTCTGCATGGCACTTCTTTAACTGGGAACGGTGAAACACATCCTGAACTCCTGACAGTCCTTCGGGTAACTCCAACTTGTAGGCCACTCCTCCCATACGCTCCAAAACTCGGTATGGTCCTACAAATCTCAGGGCTAACTTTCCCTTAACTCCAATTCGTTTAACTCCTCGCAGAGGGGACACATGAAGACATGCTCTTTCTCCAATTTCATAGACTACCTCCTTGAGTTTTTGAGTCTACATAACTCTTCTGCCTGAACTGAGCTACCTTCAGTCTATCTCGAATCAACTTAACATTCTCTTCTGACTCCTTTGATCACCTTTGGTCCAAACAACTGTCGGTCTCCAACTTCATCCCACATACTCTTGGGGTATCGCACATATCGAGACAAAACTCATATTCATTTTGTCCGAAATCCACTCAGTGGAGTATCCTTATCTTTTCCAAGAGTCAAGGGTTCTTATAGGGTACTACCACCCTTAAAATGCACAAACCTTCCATAGACCATATTTCTCTTATCCTCAAAATGGTCAAAATCCTTATTCATAGAGTAACAACTCATAAAATCCATATCAGTACCAACGATGCTAACTTTATTCACTCTCAATTAATTACAATCTCTCACTT
Source organism: Triticum urartu (assembly GCF_003073215.2). NCBI lineage: Eukaryota > Viridiplantae > Streptophyta > Magnoliopsida > Poales > Poaceae > Triticum > Triticum urartu. Next base: position 143,428,339 of record NC_053025.1, read on the forward strand.
TTCCATTACATGTCTCAACTCAACACCTCAAGAAAATGTTCTCACTTCTACTACTCCATTACTTCTGTTGCAAACTCAACTACCTAGCACAGGTTTCCTTCTCCTTGGGGCATTCTCTGGCAAAGTGCCCTGCTTCATTACAACGGAAACATATTACTTCTGGGAAGATTCGAGGTTTCCTTGTGATTATATAGCCTACTTGGGTCCTTGGCTTCCTTTTTGGGCAATTGTTGTGGTAGTGCCCTGACTCCTTGCACCCATAACAGGTGACATGACTCAGATCCTTCCTGGGATCCAATCTACTTCTCTTTCTGGACTTTTCCATTCCAATCAGGGCTTCTATTTCCTGTGGGTCATACTCTACTTCCTCAGCCGGGAGTTCTACTAGATTCCCATTCATACAATTCTGGGAGATGTGTCCTTCTTCTCCACATGAATAGCAAGACTTGGTGTAGGGTTTAATTGGTTCCTCTTTGGGTGTGTCCTCCACCTCGTCCTTCATCGCAGGTTCCTTTAAACTTTCCATAAGAGCTCCTCTCGTTCCTTCTTTCTTCTGCTAGATGGTTCTTTGTACCATGGGGTAAATGTGACACTGAGCAGGGTAGTGGGTAGTCCCTTCACACAAGAAACAAGTGATCTGCCTAGTTGGGCATTCTTCAGCTGGGTGACTTCCTTCACAATTAGGGCATTCATCCTTGTGTTCTTTATGGTTGTGTCCTATTTCTCCACAAAGCTTGCATGCATAAGTTTTCTTCATATCCTTTCCATAAGGCTTCAATTTCTGGGACACAAACTGTGACTTTAGCAAAGTCAACTTAAATTCTTTCCAAGTGGTTACTCCTTGCCATCCATTGATGGTTTGGTACATCCTCCACCAAGTAGCAGCACCTCTTTCAAAGCATTGAAGAGCATGCTGGGCCATATCCTTTCCGACTATAGGGTTATTCTCCATGTGATCCTCCATGTTCTGAATCCATTGGTCCGTCTCCAATTGACTCATCGGTCCAGAAAATATAAGCTCATCTTCATTCATCCTCTATTGGGTCCATGGGTTTGGGGTGAGATAAGAGAGATAGAGAGGGATGCACACAATACAAACAATGGTTTTGAAAAGACAGATTTTATTGTGGCTGTCGGAAAACAACAAACAAATGACAGCTCACAATCGTCGCATCTAATGTAGGTGTATAACAGGGGTTTGGTCTTCTAAAGGTCAATAAATCTTCAACGTCTCCAAACTCTTCAAGCCTTGTTCATGCCTCCAATGGCTTCTTCCGATCATGCTTGTCTTTCTCAAGTTCTTTCGCCAGATCAATCTCTGTTGACGTGAAATCTCTCGTGACATCCTTTAATGTTCCGGATTTGCATTTCAAACTTCTGGTCTCAACATCCTTCACATGAACCATGGTCATACTGTCCTTCAGTTCTTGACAATTCTCCGGTATCTCGGGGTTGTAGCTCCTCCAGCTTGGCTACTCTCATATTCAGGATCCTGAGTTCCTCATGAAATACTTCCTTGTCTAATACGACTTCCTGGAGCTCCATTTTAAACTTCTTGATGTACTACTCCAGATCCTGGTGATACACCAGCTAAGGTTAAAACTTCATCTTGCTGATAGGTGCTCCATCAGCCTTCTACCATTTAATCCTTCCATGCATATGCATGCTTAGCTCAGCTCGGTGACCACAGTATCAATGGTGATGACATCACGGATAACCGTGTTTCTGCCCTTGTCATTGCCATGAGCTATCTTGCCAGTTGATATCTCCTGACTTAGGGTTTTCTTGAAAAAACTTTGAGTTCTCAACTCTCCATGTTTTGGTCTTTCTCCAATACACCTTGATCTCGGGTATTGACAACTTCCATAGTCTGCCAAGTTCCATAAGGATAGCCTTCCTAGGTCATACAAATCTGGGAATTTTTCAGAGCCTTCCAATTCTACTGGTCTTCGGCCTTCAACCGTTGTAGTTTCCATTATTCAGATGCACGGAAAATACTCTTCATTCCGAAGTGGCCTTAGTTGTCCGATATCTCATACTTCTTGGGGTGGTCTTATCAGTCGAATCTTCGTGTGGTCAAAAGGGGAAAGGGGTATGGTCTCACTAAAGGGAATTTTTGAATAAGCTCGGAAGAGAAGAGAGGTAAAAGATCTTTTTGAAAGGGAAGGTTGTAGAAAAAAAATCTTTGCTATTGGCTTGCCAGTTTCTAGGGTCACGTCCTACAGTCAACATGTGCTCTGATACCATCTTGTAGCGACCTGACTCGAATGGATCAAGTCTCTGTGCTTAAGTGTCATCCCTGGATCGGTATGCTGACACACACAGTACTCGAAGGATTTATAACAGAGGTAAATCACATGTATAAAGTAACGTAAATACTATTACCTCAATCCATATAGAGGAAGCAACAAGGTTGTGGATTCCCATCAACACCAACGACAAAGTTGAGTGTAGAAATCATAACCCTAACGTATCACTTACTCGTCGTAAGATAATCCTACAACATGAGACGTTGCAGCCCGAAACGGGTCAGTACATTGAATGTACTGGCAAATTCACACCATAGAGAAAATGATGAACAATGGCTATCACTATATGCATATATGGCTGGTGGAAAAGCTCTATGGTTATAAGGTTTTTGCGTAAAGCCAATTTTTCCCTACTGCAAAGGAATAAATTTATTTAACTATCATGGTGGTTGTTGAACATTGAGAATGGTTGACAGCATTCTTAATCCCAATTAAGTAACATCATTAAACCCAACAATATTCATTTAAAGTAACGTGATGAGATCAACAGGATAATCCAAGAACTAGATACTCAAGATGTCCATAACCGGGGACACGGCTAATCATGATTAGTTTATACACTCTGCAGAGGTTTGCGCACTTTTCCCCACAAGACTCGATCGCCTCCGTTGGATTTCTCGCACTACATGGTGTTTGAGAAACGAATGACCGAGACAGTCTTTCAGAAGCGCTAGCACCTTACATGTGGGTAGACCGGTACACCTACTTTCCCCTACATCTGCTAGTCTACCCGTAGGAGTTCGCACAACTTAGTCAACTATGCCAGAGCCCATAATGGCTTGTGGCTGCACACGGAAGTTTCTAGTATGAATAATCTCATGATCCCTTTGGGCATGGGTGGCGGTCCAAAGAAAAACAGGCAAGTCCTGGTAACCCCAGGTGCCTCAGTCCACCAAGATGTGTATTAGGTTGCCACCTTAGATAAACCATTAATTATCAACCTCACATCTGTCATGGATATCACTCACCCAATCCACGTCTACTAGCATAGCATGGCATAATGAGCAAATGTAGAAGTAACTCCCAAAGGTTTGATAATAAACAGGTAATAGGTACTACCTCATCTACTTCCCATCCCACAGTTTAATTAGATCCTAATCATGCAATGTGTGAGGATTGATCTAATGCAATAAAACTGGGTTGTAAAAAAAGGTATGATCAAAGTGTGAACTTGCCTGCAATGTTGATGAAGATGATTCGCACTCAAAACTCTTGATAGTTCTACTCGTCACACTCCGGTCAATCTATCGTAAGCAAGCAATAGTAACCACACATCAGCAATCACTCAAAAGATCAGAAAGATCGAAGAAGATGATTTGGAAACATCAAAACCAAGCAAATAACTCTTGCAACATAAAACAATTTCTAACAGTACCAAAATTATGTGAATTTGGCCTTATTAGAATGTTCAGGTCAAGAGCTTCGATTTGCAAAAAGAATCAACTCAAACGGAGTTACGGATAAAAAGATATGATCAAAAGAAGTTTGAAATCAAATCTGATCTAATTCAAATTTTAAAATTTTCAAAAACATGTTTGTGTTGGATTACTGGATAGAGGACATCATAACGAAGACGTGGGCGTTGGTTTCGTTGGATTTGGATAAACAGGTAAAAAGTTGTGATAGATTGAAGATGAGTGACTAAACTATGAAGAAACTAATTACATATGGGTCCCTGGCTAATATTAACAGAAAAAGAAAAACTAAATAATGAACGTTCGCTAACTAGTCCTAAGCAGAGAACGTTCTTAGAATAGATCTAACAAAAAAAACTAAACCGGGGTTTTTAAAATAAAACCGAGAAAAACCTAAACCCTAAAAGAAATCACTGGACCGGGCGGTTTACCGGTTAGGTCGAAATAAACCGGCGGCGGCAGTTGACGGCAGCAGCAGCTCCGGCGATGGCGGCTCTCTGGCGAGGCAGGGCGAGGTGCAGGGAGCGGCGAGGGGAGGCAGCGAGCGGCTGATGCGGCTGAGGGCGACGCGGGCAGCGGCGAGCGGCGGTGGGGGACGGCGCAGGCGAGGCAGCAGCAGCGGCGAGCTCCGGCGGCGCGGGCGGCGTGATGCGGTGGCGGCGGCGCGAGATGCGGCACGGGGCGGCATGGAGAGAGAGGCGGCGGTGGCGGCCTATTTATTGGGGCGGGGTGGAGCGCCTTGGACGAGGGGGCAGCGGTGTCCGGCGGCGTGGCGGCGCCGGACTCCGGGAGGAGTCCCGGTCGCCCATGGGAGGAAGACGGTGGCGGCGAGCTGGGCTGGGCCGTGGCCTGGCTGGTTGGCTGGGCCGGCCCAGTTCGGCGGAAATACGAATTTTTTTTTACCATTTCCAGACAAACATAATCATAAAAACAAAAATAAAAGAAAAATTTTATATAGGCATATAATATATCAAAATTTCCAGAAAAAGATTTCCTACAACATGGACATTTTTCTAGCATTAAATAAAATACACACAAATTCTAATAATTCAAAGAGTGCTACTGGTCTATTAAAATTCAACAAAAATCATTTAAAAAAAATACCAAAATGATTTCAAATTAATTTTTCTCCAATTTTCTAATGTAGGGAATCATGTTGCCCTAATTTCCATATATTTTATTTTTGGAGAAAAATAATTTGAATAAAACTCAAATAAATCCAAATTGAAAATTAATTCCAAAAGGACTTGAAATTGATCCTTTGAAACTCCCAACTCATATTTCATGATTTGAAGAAGTCATTTTATCTTCTCTCGTGAAAATCATTGAGTTGCATAAATTTTCTGAAGTGGAAAATATTTCCCAATGGAATTCAAATATTTTTCAAACACCCTTTTCATTTGAAATGGAAGAAGTCATGTCATCTTCTCTTTAGGGTTTTGTGTTGAAAATAATTTGAATTCATGGAGATCATAAAGGCAAATATGAAAGTTTAGGAAAGTCCTTTTATTCCCTCTCATTTAACTTTCAAAAGTTTCGAATTCACTCACTTTCAGACAATCAATCAAACAATCAATCAAATCTATCTATTTATTATAACATTCCAAAATTTAGAATTTTGGGATGTTACACAGGTATAACACTTAAGTTTGATTGTGTTAAATCTTTTATGGATACCGATGCTTTTCGTGAATTTAGCACTAAATATGGACTTGAATCTGAGATAGTAGCTTCTTTCTGTGAATCATTTGGTACTCATGTTGATCTCCCTAAGGAGAAGTGGCTTAAATATCATCCTCCCATTGAACTAAAAGTAGTTGAACCTATTAAAGTTGAAGAAAAGACTATCACTTATAATGTTGATCCTATTGTTCCTACCGCTTATATTGAGAAACCACCTTTCCCTGTTAGAATAAAGGATCATGCTAAAGCTTGAACGGTGGTTCATAAGAGTAATACTAGAACACCTACACCCTCTGAGAAAATTAAAGTTGAACCTAGTATTGCTATGGTTAAGGATCTCTTGGCTGATAATATTGATGGGCATGTTATTTACTTTTGTGATGAAGCTGCTAGAATTGCTAGACCCGATACTAAAAATAAACATAGACCTGTTGTAGGCATGCCTGTTATTTCTATTAAAATAGGAGATCATTGCTATCATGGCTTATGTGATATGGGTGCTAGTGCGAGTGCAATACCTTATTCTTTATATGTAGAAATTATGCATGATATTGCACCTGCTGAGTTAGAAGGTATTGATGTTACAATTAAGCTTGCCAACAGAGATACTATTTCACCGATTGGGATTGTTAGAGATGTTGAAGTCTTGTGTGGGAAATTTAAATATCCTGCTAATTTTCTTGTTCTTGGTTCCCCACAAGATGACTTTTGTCCCATTATATTTGGTAGACCCTTCTTGAATACTGTTAATGCTAAGCTAGATTGCAAAAAGGATGTTGTTACTATTGGTTTAGGGGATATGTCTCATGACTTTAATTTTGCTAAATTTTGTAGACAACCCCATGATAAAGAATTTCCTAGTAAAGATGAAATTATTGGTCTTGCTTCTATTTCCGTGCCTCCTAATGATCCTTTAGAACAATATTTGCTAGACCATGAAAATGATATGTTTATGAATGAAATAAGGGAAATAGATGAAGTATTCTTTAAACAGGGACCTATTTTGAGACACAACTCGCCTATAGAAATTCTTGGGGATCCTCCTCCACCCAAGGGTGATCCCGTGTTTGAGCTTAAACCATTGCATGATACTCTTAAATATGCTTATCTTGATGAAAAGAAGATATATCCTGTTATTATTAGTGCTAACCTTTCAGAGCAAGAAGAAGAGAAATTATTGAAAACTCTGAAGAAGCACCGTGCTGCTATTGGATATACTCTTCATGATCTTAAGGGCATTAGTCCCACTCTATGCCAGCACAAAATAAAATTGGAGAAATACGCTAAACCGGTTGTTGATCACCAACGACAGTTAAATCCCAAGATGAAAGAAGTGGTAAGAAAAGAAATACTAAAGCTTCTGGAGGCAGGTATAATTTATCCCATTGCTGATAGTCAATGGGTAAGTCCTGTCCATTGTGTCCCTAAGAAGGGAGGTATTACTGTTGTTCCTAATGATAAAGATGAATTGATCACATAAAGAATTGTTACAGGTTATAGAATGGTAATTGATTTCCGCAAACTAAATAAAGCTACTAAAAAGGATCATACCCTTTACCTTTTATTGATTAAATGGTAGAAAGATTATCTAAACATACACATTTTTGCTTTCTAGGTGGTTATTCTGGTTTCTCTCAAATACCTGTGTTAAAAGAGGATCAAGAAAAGACCACCTTTACTTGCCCTTTTGGTACCTTTCCTTATAGACATATGCCTTTTGGTTTATGTAATGCACTTTCTACCTTTCAAAGATGTATGACTGCTATATTCTCTGACTTTTGTGAAAAGATTGTTGAGGTTTTCATGGATGATTTTTCCATATATGGAACTTCTTTTGATGATTGCTTAAGCAACCTTGATCGAGTTTTGCAGAGATGTGAAGAAACTAATCTTTTCTTGAATTGGGAGAAGTGCCACATTATGGTTAATGAAGGCATTGTCTTGGGGCATAAATTTTTTGAAAGAGGTATTGAAGTTGATAAAGCTAAAGTTGATGCTATTGAAAAGATGTCATGTCCTAAGGACATTAAAGGTATAAGAAGTTTCCTTGGTCATGCCATTTTTTATAGGAGGTTCATTAAAGACTTCTCAAAAATTTCTAGGCCTTTGACTAATCTTTTACCAAAAGATGTTCCTTTCGTCTTCGATGATGATTGTGTAGAAGCATTTGAAGTACTTAAGAAAGCTTTGGTTTCTGAACCTACTGTTCAGCCTCCTGATTGGAATTTACCCTTTCAAATTATGTGTGATGCTATAGTGATTATGCTGTAGGTGCTATTTTAGGACAAAGAGTTGAGAAGAAATTAAATATTATCCAATATGCTAGTAAAACTCTAGACAGTGCCCAAAGAAATTATGCTACTACTGAAAAAGAATTTTTAGCAGTTGTATTTGCTTGTGATAAGTTCAGACCTTATATTGTTGATTCTATAGTAAATGTTCACACTGATCATGCTGCTATTCAATACCTTATGTAAAAGAAAGATGTTAAACCTAGACTTATTAGATGGGTTCTCCTACTACAAGAATTTGATTTGCATATTATCAATAGAAAAGGAGCTGAGAACCCCGTTGCAGACAACTTGTCTAGGTTAGAGAATGTTCTTGATGACCCACTACCTATTGATGATAGCTTTCTTGATGAATAATTAGCTTTCATAAATGCTTCTCGTACTGCTCCATGGTATGTTGATTATGTGTAACACCCCGGATGTAACTTTCCCAATTTGTACTCCAACTCTTGCCGTTTCCGGCGTTAAGTTATTTTATTTTCTCGGGTTTGGGTCTTTGTCTCCATGTGTTGTTGTCGTTGTCTTGCATCTCATATCATGTCATCATGTGCATTGCATTTGCATATGTGTTCATCTCATGCATTCGAGCATTTTCCCCGTTGTCCGTTTTGCATTCCGGCGCTTCGTTCTCCTCCGGTGGTCATTTCTACCTTTCTTTCGTGTGTGGGGATTAAACATTTCCGGATTGGACCGAGACTTGCCAAGCGGCCTTGGTTTACTATCGGTAGACCGCCTGTCAAGTTTCGTACCATTTGGACTTCGTTTGATACTCCAACGGTTAACCGAGGGACCGAAAAGGCCTCGTGTGTGTTGCAGCCCAACACCCCTCCAATTTGGCCCAAAACCCACCTAAACCTGCTCCATCATCTAGAGCGTTTGATCACGATCGCGTGGCCGAAAACCACACCTCATTTGGACTCTCCTAGCTCCCTCTATGCCTATATAAAGGCCTCTCCCCGAAAATCCCGGGTCTCCCGTCGTCCCTAACCCTAAATCTCAGATCCGCCGCCGCCGGACACGTCCGGACAGTGCCGGACACGTCCGGACGGCGCCGGACACGTCCGACTTGCCCCCGCTGCCACCACGTGTCGCCTCCTCACTCGCCGAGCCGCGCGCCCACTTCCCCGCCGGCCCGCTCGGCCCAGCCGGGGCCCCCGCGGCCTGAAGCCGCCATCCGCCGCCCGCCGCCCTTCTCCTCCCGAGCCGGCGCCGCGCTCCTCCGCCTCCGCCGCGGCGCCGCCCGGCCGGACCGCGCCGCCATCGCCGGTCATCGCCGCCTCCCGCGCCCGGCCGCGCGCCCCGCCGCCGACGAGCTCGCCGCCGCCCGGTCGCCGCGCCTCCTCCGACCACCGCCTCGCCTCCTCGCGCCGGCCTCTCCCTCCAAGTCCGGCAAGAACTCCGGCGAGGACGGCATCGAACCTCGATCCGCGTGCGATCCAGATCTGGAAATATCTCCTCGGGTTGACTTTTTCTCCCGAAACCCTAATCCATGTGCCTATGTTCATCGTGCCGTAGCTTTGCATCCGTAGCTCCGATTTGGGCATATAGCATATCAAAATGTTCGTCTCAGAGAGTACATCATTTAATTCCATTGAATCATTTTCATTTGAGTTCATCTTGATGCCCGAAATGCTGTTAGAAGAGGGCTACTTGAGTTAATTGTCAGATCTGCTGCTCCATTTAGTCATTTGTCATTTTTGCCATGATTATTGTGTGCATGTTATGCCCATGAGCTCTACATATGTTTTGTTAAGGGTTTTGCCATCTTTCCAGAGGTGCAACCCATGTATTTTTGTGATGTGTGTGGTGGCTAGTGCGAGATTGCAAAGTGAGGCACTTGGTAGTGCTGATTTCAGGGACTTAGCAATTCCACTAAGTCCTTGACCTGTTTATTTCATATGGCCATATGTTCATATTGTTTCTTAGTGATCTTTGCCTCTTTTGAGGATGATCAATAAGGATGTTTTGTTAACCTTATAGTGCTCTATCCATCCATGTCTTTGTTTGCAATTATGGAGCACCCTAGCTTGAGTCAATCGAGCTCTACTTTTGCCACTCTGTGAATCTGGGCAGATTGTCAACTTGTTTGCAATTTTGCTGCTGATGTTATAGTTGATCCGTGCATGCTATGATATTGTTCTTGCCATGTCTAGCTTGAATTTTGTGTGTTCTTGATAGATGTATGCTTAGCTTGTCATGAATTGCTCCGTAGTGAGTGCATCGAGCTCGTAAACATGCCTACTTGATATCTGTTTTCAGCATGCTCCAGTTTTCACTAAGTCTGAGAACTGATTATGTTTTTGCCATGTTCACATGCTTGCAATTGTATTTTCTGATCCCTTTTGGCTCAAGGTCACTAAGGGACTTTTGTTAAGATCTTTGAGTAGCTCCATGCCATGCTTTACTTTGCCATGTTCAGGTCCTGTAGCATGTAGTTTTGTTGCTCCGAAGAGGGCTACCTGATCTGAAATTCCAGACAAGTGTTAATTTCACAAAGTCTGAAATCTGTTTGCCATATGCATTTTTGCCATGCTTGTTTGAACCTGTTAATGGATGAATTGGCCGTAGCTCAGTGCTAGACTTTTGTTAAGAATCTTGAGTGCATCCCTGCCATGTATTTTGTTGTCATGTTTGGGTGCTGTAGCATGTTCAGCTCCTTGCATTTAGATGGCTACTTGCTGTAAATCGCAGACCGGTGTCATATTTGTTTTGCTTGCCATTTCAAAACCGTAACTCCGATTCCGGCGTTCTTTATATCGTTTTCAAGCGATTTCATCTCATCTTTCCAGTGGCACACTTGGATTTCCATGTTGAGGCCATGATCTTGCATTTACTGTCACATCTTACATATGCATCCCGCATAGCATATCATCTTTGCATCATATTGTTGGAGCTTTGCACGTGGTTGATTGTGTCCTTGTTGCTTGTTTGTATTGTTTGGGTAGAGCCGGGAGACGAGTTCGCTAACGAGGAGCCCGTTGAGTTTGCTTTCGAGGATCCAGTCAACTCTGACAACCTTGCAGGCAAGATGATCATACCCTCGAAATCACTACTATCTTTGCTATGCTAGATTGCTCGCTCTTTTGCTATGCCAATGCTATGATGCCTACCATTTGCTTTCAAGCCTCCCAAATTGCCATGTCAAACCTCTAACCCACCATGTCCTAGCAAACCGTTGATTGGTTATGTTACCGCTTTGCTCAGCCCCTCTTATAGCGTTGCTAGTTGCAGGTGAAGATTGGAGGCCGTTCCTTGTTGGAACATTTATTTACTTTTTGGGATATCATTATATTATCTTGTTATCTTAATGCATCTATATACTTGGTAAAGGGTGGAAGGCTCTGCCTCTCGCCTAGTGTTTTGTTCCACTCTTGCCGCCCTAGTTTCTGTCATATCGGTGTTATGTTCCTGGATTTTGCGTTCCTTACGCGGTTGGGTTATAATGGGAACCCCTTGATAGTTCGCCTTGATTAAAGCTTTTCCAGCAATGCCCAACCTTGGTTTTACCATTTGCCACCTAGCCTCTTTTTCCCTTGGGTTTCCGGAGCCTAAGGGTCATCTTATTTAAACACCCCCGGGCCAGTGCTCCTCTGAGTGTTGGTCCAAATAGAGCCACTTGCAGCGCCACCTCGGGGCGACTCGAGGGTTGGTTTTAGTTGTACGTAGTGTTCATCTGAGTGTGCCCTGAGAACGAGATATGTGCAGCTCCTATCGGGATTTGTCGGCACATTCGGGCGGTGTTGCTGGTCTTGTTTTAACCTGTCGAAGTGTCTTGAAGAACCGAGATACCGAGTCTGATCGGAACATCTTGGGAGGAGGTCTATTCCTTCGTTGACCGTGAGAGCTTGTCATGGGCTAAGTTGGGACTCCCCTGCAGGGATTTGAACTTTTGAAAGCCGTGCCCGCGGTTATGGGCAGATGGGAATTTGTTAATGTCCGATTGTAGATAACTTGAATCTTAACTTAATTAAAATGAATCAACTGAGTGTGTAACCGTGATGGCCTCTTCTCGGCGGAGTCCGGGAAGTGGACACGGTGTTGGAGTAATGCTTGCGCAGGTTTCTCTCTAGTTTCTCGCTCGCGCTTTGCCCCCTCTTCTCGCTCTCTTTTGCGAACAGGTTAGCCACCATATATGCTAGTCGCTTGCTGCAGCTCCACATATACTTTTACCTTGCCTTACCTATAAGCTTAAATAGTCTTGATCGCGAGGGTGCGAGATTGCTGAGTCCCTGTGGCTCACAGATTACTATTACACCAGATGCAGGACCTAATGATTCCGCTCCAGGTGACGCGCTCGAGCTCAAGTGGGAGTTCGACGAGGACTCTCAACGTTACTATGTTTCTTTTCCTGATGATCAGTAGTGGTGCCCAGTTGGGGGTGATCGGGACCGTGTCGCATGTTGGGTTATCTTTTATTTTGGCGCCGTAGTCGGGCCATGAGTGTTTGGATGATGTAATGTTATTTATGTACCTTGATTGACATGGCGAGTGTAAGCCAACTATGTTATCTCCCCTTTATTATTATATTACATGGGTTGTTGTAAAGATTACCTTACTTGCGACATATGCCTTCAATGCGATTATGTCTCTAAGTCGTGCCTCGACACGTGGGAGCTATAGTCGCATCGAGGGTGTTACATTATGCTAATTACATCGTTGCTAAATTTATACCACCTAGTTTCACATACCAGCAAAAGAAAAAGTTTTTCTATGATTTAAGACATTACTTCTGGGACGACCCACACCTTAATAAAGAAGGAGTAGATGGGGTTATTAGACGTTGTGTACTTGAGCATGAACAGGAACAGATCCTACGCAAGTGTCACTCTGAGGCTTATGGAGGACACCATGCTGGAGATAGAACTGCACATAAGGTATTGCAATCTAGTTTTTATTGGCCTACTCTCTTCAAAGATGCCCATAAGTTTGTCTTGTCTTGCGATGAATGTCAAAGAATTGGTAATATTAGTAGACGTCAAGAAATGCCTATGAATTATTCACTTGTTATTGAACCATTTGATGCTTGGGGCTTTGATTATATGGGGCTGTTTCCTTCCTGTAATGGGTATACACATATTTTAGTTGCTGTTGATTATGTTACTAAGTGGGTAGAAGCTATTCCAACTAGTAGTGCTGATCATAACACCTCTATTAAGATGCTTAAAGAAGTTATTTTCCGAGGATTGGAGTCCCTAGATATTTAATGACTGATGGTGGTTCACATTTTATTCATGGTGCTTTTCGTAAAATGCTTGTTAAGTATGATGTTAATCATAGAGTTGCATCTCCATATCACCCATAGCCTAGTGGTCAAGTAGAACTGAGTAATAGAGAGCTTAAACTAATTTTGCAAAAGACTGTTAATAGATCTAGAAAGAATTAGTCCAAGAAACTTGATGATGCATTATGGGCCTATAGAACTGCATATAGAAATCCTATGGGTATGTCTTCGTATAAGATGGTTTATGAAAAGCATGTCACTTACCTCTCGAACTAGAACATAAGGCATACTGGGCCATTAAAGAGCTCAACTATGACTTCAAACTTGCCGGTGAGAAGAGACTATTTGACATTAGTTCACTTGATGAATGGATAACCCAGGCCTATGAGAATGCGAAATTGTTTAAAGAAAAATTTAAAAGATGGCATGACAAAAGGATACAAAAACATGAGTTTAATGTAGGTGATTATGTATTGTTATACAACTCTCATTTAAGATTTTTTGCAGGAAAACTCCTCTCTAAATGGGAAGGTCCTTACATTATCGAGGAGGTCTATCATTCCGGTGCCATAAAAATCAACAACTTTGAAGGCACAAATCCGAGGGTGGTGAACGGTCAAAGAATCAAACACTATATCTCAGGTAATCCTATAAATGTTGAACTAATGTTATTGAAATCGTAACCCCAGAGGAGTATATAAGGGACACCTTCCAGAACGTTTTAGCCTTCGAAAAGGAAGAGGTATGTGGTACGGTAAGTAAACCGACTCCAAAATAGTTCTAATAGCAATTTTTTCCCGTTTTGGAATATTTAAGAAAATAGGAAAATAAGAAGCAGTCCGGAAAGGACATGAGGCGTCCACGAGGGTGGAGGGCGCACCCTACCCCCTGGGCGTGCCCCCTACCTCGTGGGCACCTCGTGTGCCCTCCGGACTCCGTTTCTTGCGTGTTACTTATTTTGGTATGTAAAAATTCATTATATAATATCCCGAAGGTTTGGACCACCGTACCACGCAATCATCCTCTGTTTTTGTTTCGAGCTGTTTTCTGCCAGAGTTGTCAAGGCCAGGCATCATGTCGTCCCCCTCCTCCAACAATGAGGGCGACGATGCTTGGCTAATGAAGATAGAGCTGAAGAGAGAAGAACTCGGGGAGATCAACAAGGATGATGGGATCAAGAAGGCCATAGAGGATCAAGCTCCGGTAGCAGAAGAAGAAGAAAGAAGACATCCTTCAACCTTATTACAATCTTCTTACCCCTACTGGAATTGAAGCTTTCAAGATGATTGAAATAGTTCGGATGCAGAACAAGTATCTAAATCATGAAAATATTCCGTTGCAAGAGCATATCATCGCACTCAAGGGCATTATTCGTAAGTTGGAGCATCTCCTACGCTCGATGCTGGACGACAAGCCTACATCATCAACAACTCCATCATCACTACCACCAAAGGAGAATTTAGTATTGGGTATGGGCACTTCCCTTGGCAACTGCCAAGCTTGGGGGAGGTGCCCCGGTATCGTATCACCGTCACACTTTTATATTTACCATTTTTCTTAGTTCGATCCTTTTGGTAATATATTGATCTAGTACAATAAAGTTTTAGTATGATTTAGTTTTGAGTTTTGCTTTATGATCCTTCTATGTAATCGAGACCATGAGCTATATATAAATAAGATTAGTTTTGAGTCAAGGGCTTGGTTATCTTGCTATGATCTTGAGGGAATAAAAGTAAGAATAAAAAGAAATAAAGAGATCATATTGATCTTATGGAGAGTAATGACTTCACATATAAAGAGTATGATGAATAAAAGTTGTTGAGAGTTGACAAGCATAGTTTTGGTCATCGTTGCAATTAATAGGAAATAATAAAGAAAGAGAGGTTTTCACATATAAATATACTATCTTAGACATCTTTTATGATTGTGAGCACTCATTAAAATATGACATGCTAAAAAGTTGATGTTGGACAAGGAAGACAACGTAAAGGGTTATGTTTTCTTACATCTGAAATAAGTTATATTGTCACGGATTATCCAACATGTTGAGCTTGCCTTTCCCCCTCATGCTAGCAAAATTCTTTGCACCAAGTAGAGATACTACTTGTGCTTACAAATATCCTTAAACCCAGTTTTTCCATGAGATTTCACCGTATCTACCTATGGATTGAGTAAGATCCTTCAAGTAAGTTGTCATTGTTGCAAGCAATAGAAATTGCTCTCTAAATATGTATGATTTATCAGTGTGGAGAAAATAAGCTTTATACGATCTTGTGATGTGGAAGAAATAAAAGCGACGGACTGCATAATAAAGGTCCATATCACAAGTGGCAATATAAAGTGACGTTCTTTTGCATTAAGATTTTGTGCATCCAACCATAAAAACACATGACAACGTCTGCTTCCCTCTGCGAAGGGCCTATCTTTTATTTTTGTCTTATGCAAGAGTCATGGTGACCTTCACCTTCCCTTTTTACATTTTATCCTTTGGCAAGCACTGTGTGTTGGAAAGATCCTGATATATATAGCAATTGGATGTGAGTTTTCATGAACTATTATTCTTGACATTACCCTTGAGGTAAAAGGTTGAGAGGCAAAACTATAAGCCCCTATCTTTCTCTTTGTATGATTAAAACTTCATACCCATAAGTATTGCGCAAGTGTTAGCAATTGTGAAAGACTAAATGATAGTTGAGTATGTGGACTTGCTGAAATGCTCTTATATTGACTCTTTCCGATGTTATGATAAATTGCAATTGCTTCAATGACCGAGATTATAGTTTGTTAGTTTTCAATGAAGTTTCTGGTTCATACTTGAAATTGTGAATGAATTGTTACTTTAGCATAAGAAATCATATGACAATGTATATATATATATGTTGCTGTTATAAGAATGATCATGATGCCCTCATGTCTGTATTCTATTTTATCGAGACCTCTATCTCTAAACATGTGGACATATTTTTCGATTTCGGCTTCCGCTTGAGGACAAGCGAGGTCTAAGCTTTGGGGAGTTGATACGTCCATTTTGCATCATGCTTTTATATAGATATTTATTGCATTATGGGCTGTTATTGCACATTATGTCACAATACTTATGCCTATTTTCTCTTATTTTACAAGGTTTGCATGAAGAGGGAGAATGCCGGCAGCTGGAAAAGGAGCAAATATTAGAGACCTATTCTTCACAACTCCAAAAGTCCTGAAACTTCATGGAAGTCAGTTTCAGAATATATAAAAAATATTGGGCGAAGAAAGCACCGGAGGGGGCCACCCACCGTCCACGAGGGTGGGGGACGCGCCCTACCCCCATAGGCGCGCCCCCCAGTCTCGTGGGCCCCCTGGAAGGCCTCCGGTGCCCATCTTTTGCTATATGAAGTCTTTAGTTCTGGAAAAAATCATAAGCAAGCTCCCGAGACGAAACTCCGCCGCCACGAGGCGGAACCTTGGCGGAACCAATCTAGGGCTTCGTCGGAGCTGTTCTACCGGGGAAAAATCCCTTCGGGAGGGGGAAATCATCACCATCGTCATCACCGTCGATACTCTCACCGGGAGGGCGTCAATATCCATAAACATCTTCACTAGCACCATCTCATCTCAAACCCCAGTTCATCTCTTGTATACAATCTTTGTCCCAAAACCTCAGATTGGTACCCGTGGGTTGCTAGTAGTGTTGATTACTCCTTGTAGTTGATGCTAGTTGGTTTACTTGGTGGAAGATCATATGTTCAGATCCATTATGCATATTAATAACCCTCTGATTATGAACATGAATATGCTTTGTGAGTAGTTACGTTAGTTCCCGAGGACATGTGAGAAGTCTTGCTATTAGTAGTCATGTGAATTTGGTATTCGTTCGATATTTTGATGAGATGTATGTTGTCATCCCTCTAGTGGTGTCATGTGAACGTAGACTACATGACACTTCACCATTGTTTGGGCCTAGAGGGAGGCATTGGGAAGTAATAAGTAGATGATGGGTTGCTAGAGTGACAGAAGCTTAAACCCTAGTTTATGCGTTGCTTCGTAAGGGGCTGATTTGGATCCATATATTTCATGCTATGGTTAGGTTTACCTTAATACTTCTGTTGTAGTTGCGGATGCTTGCAATAGGAGTTAATCATAAGTGGGATGCTTGTCCAAGTAAGGACAGTACCCAAGCACCGGTCCACCCACATATCAGATTATCAAAGTACCGAACGAATCATATGAACGTGATGAAAACTAGCTTGACGATAATTCCCATGTGTCCTCGGGAGCGCTTTCCTTCATATAAGAGTTTGTCCAGGCTTGTCCTTTGCTAAAAAAAGGATTGGGCCATCTTGCTGCACCTTATTTACTTTTATTAACTTGTTACCTGTTACAAATTACCTTATCACAAAACTATCTGTTACCTAGAATTTCAGTGCTTGCAGAGAACACCTTACTGAAAACTGCTTATCATTCCCTTCAGCTCCTCGTTGGGTTCGACACTCTTACTTATCGAAAGGACTACGATAGATCTCCTATACTTGTCGGTCATCAGTAGACATCAAGCTCTTTTCTGGCGCCGTTGCTGGGGAGGTTAGCTAAGCGGCACTCACATCCCGTCAACGAAGCTCTTTTCTGGCGCCGTTGCCAGGAGGTTAGGTAAGCTGCACTCACATCCCGTCAATGAAGATCTTTTCTGGCGCCGTTGCCGGGGAGGTGAGTGCATGAAGGTATATCTATAGATCTTGCAATCAAATCTTTTAGTTTCTTGTTTTACCACTAGTATAAAAGAAAACTACATAAAAATGGAATTGAGGTTGTATCATATTATTTATCATCTTTATAATATCGTTCTTGAAAATGACGGTTCAGAAAATTTTGCTCAATTGTTAGAAGAAAGTCAATAAAATGTTTGGCACAAAATATTTGAATGATGAGCATGATTGTAATGTTGTTAGTATGAATTCTTTGAATATCCATGATGCTAATGATATGCAAAGCCATAAGCTTGGGGATGCTGTGTTCGATGAAGATGATATTTTTAGTCCCCCAAGATTTGATGTGAAAATTTGTTATAATGATTGCATGCCTCCTATTTATGATGATTATAATGATGAAAGTGGATTTGGAGAGGTCATGACTTTATTTAGTGATGAATCCACCATTTTGGATGAGGCTTCAATTGACTATGATAACAAAGTTGCTATCTATGATGATTATGGTGATGACATGTATGCTATAAAGAGTAATGATAACCATGAAACTTGTCATCATGATTTTAATTTTCACTCTCATGATAGTTATTTTGTTGAGTTTGCTCCCACCACTATTGATGAGAAGAAATTTGCTTATGTGGAGAGTAATAATTTTTCTATGCTTTTGTGTCATGAAAACAATGCTTTATGTGATAGTTATATTGTTGAATTCATTCATGATGCTACCGAAAATTATTATGAGAGAGGAACTTATGCTTTTACATATTGCAATAATATCAAGTTTCCTCTCTATGTGTTGAAAATCTTGAAGTTTTGCTTGTTTTACCTTCCTATGCTAGTTGATTCTTGTTCCCATAAAATTGTTTTCTCACAAAATCCCTATGCATAGGAAGTGGGTAAGGCTTAAATGTGCTAGTCATATGCTTCATGATGCTCTCATTGTGTTTCAATTCTTATCTTTTATGTGAGCATCATTGAAATCATCATGCCTAGCTAAAAAGGCATTAAAGAAAATCGTTTGTTGGGAGACAACCCAACATTTACCCCTACTGTTTTTGTGTGTTCACATTATTAGGCTACTGTAGTAATCATGTTTTATAGCTTCCGTTTCAATAAAGTGCCTAGTAAGACCTTTGAGATGGTCTATGGTGATAGTTGATTTAATCTTGCTGAAAAAGAGAAACTTTTACACTCAGGAAAACAATTATAATTTTTAACAGAAGCGTGATAAAATTTTGATTCTTTTTGAACAAGATTAATAGAAAAATTACCCAGGCTTACCTATTTTTTCAGAATTTTTGGAGTAGCAGAAGTATGGTTGGAGTACAAATTACTACAAACTATTCTGTTTTTGACAGATTCTGTTTACAATGCATAGTTTGCTTGTTTTCTAGTTTCTATGGCATATATTGATCAATATAAATTGTGGAAATGATATGCTACAGTAGGAATTGTGTGATAGCAATTATGAATCTTGTCTTAGACAGTACCAAAGTGAAATGGTTTGCTCTTTATCATACTAACCTATCTCATGAAGTTCCGTTAAGTTTTGTGTGATTGAAGTTTTCAAGTTTTGTGTGAGACATTGATATGAGGAGAATAATGAGTGACAATACCCTAAGCTTGGGGATGCCCAAAGCACCCCAAGTTGATATACAAGTAATATCCAAGCAACTAAGCTTGGGCATTCCCCGGAAGGCATCCCCTCTGTCGCCTCCAACATTATCGGTAACCTTACTTGGAGCTACTTTTTTATTCATCGCATGATATGTGTTTTTCTTGTAGAGTCATTTTTTTTAGTATTTGCTTTATGTTATTTATAATAATGTTTTTCATCTTTCTTTTCAAAAAAATGTCAAGGATAGCCTTTACCATGCTTATTTTGCAAGTCTACATGTTGCTGCTTCAAAATACAAAGTTTATCGCTATTGCAAAAGTTCTCTAGAAAATTTAGAATGTGATAAAATGTTGAAAGTTTTTGCATAGTAAGCTATAATAAATTTTCTACAGTGTGGTAAATTTTAACAATTTTTGGAGTTAAATAAGTATTGATACTCTTGCATTCTTTATAGACTATACTTTTTTGGCACATTGCTGTTATGTTTGCATTGTTTGCATATGTTTGCTTGTTTAATGATTATATTTGAGGATAGGGGTATTAAATATGCAGAGGCATTTAGTATGAAATGTTGAATAATAATTTTAGTGATTTGCTACAGTAGAGAATGATAAGGTTTTTGCACTGGTTTATACTAACTTATCTCACGAGTCCGTGTTGAGTTTTGTGTGGATGAAGCTTTTGAGATTTAGGAAAACTGTGATATGACAGGAATTAAGGAGACAAAAAATCTCAAGCTTGGGGATGCCCAAGGCACCCCAAGATAATATTTCAAGAATTCTCAAGAATCTAAGCTTGGGGATGCCCTGGTAGGCATCCCAGTTGAGCCTAAGTTTTTGCTTCTTCACATGATGTGTGCTATTCTTGCAATGTCATTATTTTGGTTTTACTTGCTGTTTTAATAAAATACATAGATCTGGAAGTTTTAAATAAGGGAGAGTCCTCACATAGCTACCTATTTACTAAACTACTCTCTTGATCTTCACTTATATCTTTTTGGAGTAGTTTGTCTTTTGCTATAGTGCTTCACTTATATCTTTTTGAGCACGGCGTGCTTTAGTATTTTTAAGAAACTATCTCTTGCTTCACTTAAATTAATTTGAGAGAAAGAAATATTATGCTCATGATCTTCACTTATATTTGTTTGAGCTTATCAAAAGCAACATATGAAAATTAGTTCCAAAGTGATAGATATTCAAGAAGGATATAATAAAAACTTTCATGAAGATCATTGGACAAAATAAACTTGATTCCTTGTAATAGTTTTGAGATATGATGATGTGATATGTGAGTGATATTGATGAGTAATTATGCTTTAGTAAGAATATTGGTGTTAAGGTTTGTGATTCCCTATGCAAGCACGAAAGTCAATAGTCATGCAATGAAATTACATCCTACTTGTGGTGCATTATTTGGTTTTAATTACGCTCAATGCTTGCTTATGAGATTATTCGTTTCTTGGTTGGTCGCTTCTCAATCTTCTGCTAGCCTTCATTTTGCACTAAGTATGATCACTAATTGTGCATCCAAAATCCTTTAAACCAGCTTTGCCACATGAGTCCACTATACCTACCTATATACGGTATTCTTTTGCCGTTCTAAGCAAATTTGTATGTGCCATCTCTAATTTCAAAATAAATTTCTCTTTTGTGTGCTCGTACCGCTCGCGAGGCGGTGAGGGGTGGCCAATATTCTCCATGCTAGATGTGTTATTCTCACGACGAGTGTTTATTCACTTGTCATTGCATGAGAGTAAGGCAAAGGTATTAGGGATGCCCAGCCCCAAAATGAAAAATGAATTTACTTTATGTTGTCAAATAATAAATTCCTTGGAAAGTGTTGGTATGGAGGGCATCCGTGGATACTGTTAGCCATGGAAAGTGTAAGTATGGTTGAAAAAGGAATAAACTTTATTTTTTGTTTCGGAACCGCCTATGATATATCTAGCATGGAAAGTGTTGGGAGCTCTAAGTCATTTTCGTTGGTGGGAAAAGTATGCCTCTCAAAATGTTTCTATCTCTCAATTTTTGCTTTGAGCTCTGGCACCTCTACAAATCCCTACTTCCCTCTATGAAGGGCCTTTCTTTTACTTTATGCAATTTTTATTTTTAATTTGAGTCTCCATCTTCTCTTATAAAGCACCAACTAGGGGGCACTATGATCGTACTTGAGCATTGGGTGTAGCTAATATGCGAGTGTGTTTCGTGAATGGATCAATGATTGAGCATGATGGGCTAGGGATAACTTACTTTAGCGTTGATATTTTGAAAGACATTGTTGCTTGCTGATATGCTTGAGTATTTAAGTCCTCATGTCAAAACTAGACTATTGCTTTGAACCATATACAAGTCCAGATGTCCATGCTACAAAGAAAAAAATATGAGATGACATGATAGGCAACATTCCACATAAAAAATTCTGTTTTTATCATTTACCTACTCGAGGACGAGCAGGAATTAAGCTTGGGGATGCTGATACGTCTCCAACGTATCTATAATTTTTGATTGTTCCATGCTGTTATATTATCATTCTTGGATGTTTTATAATCATTTTATATCATTTTTTCATACTAACCTATTGACATGGTGCCAAGTGTCAGTTGTTGTTTTTTTGCATGTTTTTTACATCGCAGGAAATCAATATCAAACGGAGTCCAAACAACGTGAAACCTTTTGCGGATTTTTTATGGACCAGAAGACATCCAATGGGCTAGAGAAGCACCTGGGGGGTGCCCTGAGGGGGGCACAACCCACTAGGGCGCGCCTGGGGGCTCAGGCGCCCAGGTGGGTCGTGCCCACCTCGGTGGCCTCCCGCACCCCCTCTTTGCCGTATAAAATCTCAAATATTCCAAAAAACCTCGGGGTTAACCTAGATCAAAAGTTCCGCCGCCGCAAGGCTCTGTAGCCACCGAAAACCAGTCTAGACCCCATTCCGGCACTCTGCCGGAGGGGGAAATCATCACCAGTGGCCATCTTCATCATCCCAGCAGCCACCACGATGAGGAGGGAGTAGTCCACCCTCGGGGCTGAGGGTTTGTGCCAGTAGCTATGTGTTTAATCTCTCTCTCATGTACTTGAGATGTCACGATCTTGATGTATCGCGTGCTTTGTTAATATAGTCAGATCATATGGTGTTTTCCTCTCTATCTTGTGATGAATTGAGTTTTCCCTTTGCGATTTCGTTTTATCGGATTGAATACTTTTATGGATTTGAGAGCACTTGATATATGTCTTGCAAATGAATACTCGTGGTGAAAATGGGGTATCATATTGATTCACTTGATATGTGTTTTGGCACTCAACTCGTGGATTCCGCGGTGACATTGGGGTAATCTATGCATAGGGGTTGATGCACGTTCTTGTCTTTTGTTTCTCTGGTAGAAATCTTTGGGCACTCTTTGAGGTTTTTTGTGTTGGATTGAGCATTATGAATCTGAAATTATTTGGTGTTATTTTAGTACGAACTCTTGGATAGATCGATTGGGAAGAATAGCTTCGAGGTGGTTTCGTACCCTACAAATGATTTCTTCTTATGTTCTCCGCTAGATAGGAATTTGGAGTGATTCTTCATTGCACTTTGAGGGATGGTTATATGATCCAATTATATTAGCACTGTTGAGAGATTGCACTAGCAAAAGTACGAACCCTAGGCCTCATTTTCAAGCATTGCAATACCGTTTTGTGCCTGTTTACCATTTGCTACCTTGCTGTTTTTATTTATTCAGATTATAAAAATATATTTCTACCATCCATATTATACTTTTATCACCATCTCTTCGCCGAACTAGTGCACCTACACAATTTTCCATTGTATTAGGTGTGTTGGGGACATAGGAGATTTCTTGTATTTGGTTGCAGGGTTGTTTGAGAGAGACTATCTTCATCCTACGCCTCCCACAGATTGATAAACCTTAGGTCATCCACTTGAGGGAAAATTGCTACTATCCTACAAAACTCCGCGCTTGGAGGCCCAACACGTGTCTACAAGAATAAAGTTGTGTAGTAGACATCAGGGCGCCCCCTGGCTTGTGGCCAATGGGTGGACCCCCTCTGGTTGATTCTTTTACACATATTTTTTATATATTCCAAAAATATTCTATGTAAATTTTTAGGTCATTCCGAGAACTTTTATTTTTGCACAAAAATAACACCAAGGCAATTCTGCTGAAAACAGCGTCAGTCCGGGTTAGTTCCATTCAAATCATGCAGATTAGAGTCCAAAACAAGGACAAAAGAGTTTGGATAGATATGATGGAGACGTATCAACTCCCCCAAGCTTAACCCATTGCTTCTCCTCAAGAAATCCAGTTGACAAACTGAAAGTGGTAAAGAAAAACTTTTAGAAACTCCGTTTGATCTTGTTGTTGCAAATATGTATAATCAGCATTCATGTTTTCAGCAACGATTATGAACTAACCATATTCACATTAACATTTAGGTCTCACGTTTACTCATATCAATGACATAATTAACTAGCGAGCAATAATACTGAATCTCGGATGACAACACTTCTTCAAAACAATCATGATATAATATGACAAAATGGTATCTCGCTAGCCCTTTCTGAGACCGCAAAACATAAATGCAGAGCACCCCTGAAGATCAAGGGCTGACTAGACATTGTAATTCATGGTAAAAGAGATCCAATCACAGTTATACTCAATATCAATTAATAAAAAAGCATAGAAATGACGGTGGTGCTCTCTGACTGGTGCCTTTTATAAGAGGATGATGACTCAATAATAAAAGTAAATAGATAGGCCCTTCGTAGACGGAAGCAAGGATTTGCAGAGGTGACAGAGCTCGAGCTTTTTGAAACAGAGATGAATATAATTTTGAGCGGTATGCTTTCATTGTCAACATAACAACCAAGAGATCTCAATATCTTCCATGCTAGATACATTATAGGCGGTTCCCAAACAGAATAGTAAAGTTTTTACTCCCCCTCCACGAACCATCACACTCCACGGCTGATCCGAAACAACGGGTACCGTCCATACCAACAACAGTCCTGGGGGAGTTTTATTTGAAATTATATTTTGATTTGAGCATGGAACTGGGCGTCCCGATTACCAACCACTTTCTCGTGAGTGACAAGTGAATAAACACTCATCGTGAGAATAACCCACCTAGCATGGAAGATACTGACATCCCCCAGTCGCCACATGAGCGATTCGGGCATACAAAACAGATTATTTTTTGAAGGTTTTGAGTTTGGCACATGCAAATTTACTTGGAACAACAGGTAAATACCGCGTATAGGTAGGTATGGTGGACTCATATGGAACAACTTTGGGTTTAAGGAAGTGGATGCACAAGCAGTAATCCCGCTTAGTACAAATGAAGGCCAGCAAAAGATTGAGGAGCGACCAACTAGAGAGCGACAACGGTCATAAACATGCATTGAGATTAACCAACATTGAGTGCAAGCATGAGTAGGATATAAATCACCATGAGCATAAATGTCGTGGAGGCTATGTTGTTTTTGTTTCAACTACATGCGTGAACATGTGCCAAGTCAAGTGACTCAAATCATTCAAAGGAGGATACCATCCTATCATACTACATCACAATCATTCTAAAAGCATGTTGGCACGCAAGGTAAATGATAACCCACAAGTATAGGGGATCACAATAGTTTTCGAGGGTAGAGTATTCAACCCAAATTTATTGATTCGACACAAGGGGAGCCAAAGAATATTCTCAAGTATTAGTAGTTGAGTTATCAATTCAACTGCACCTGAAATACTTAATATCTGCAGGAAAGTATTTAGTAGCAAAGTAATATGGAAGTAACAGTATCGGTGGCAAAAGTAACAGTAGTAGTTTTGTAGTGATTGTAACAGTGGCAACGGAAAAGTAACTAAGCAAAGATCAATATGTGAAAAGCTCGTAGGCAATGGATCAGTGATTGATAATTATGTCAGATGCGATTCCTCATGCAACAGTTATAACATAGGGTGACACAGAACTAGCTCCAGTTCATCAATGTAATGTAGGCATGTATTCCGAATATAGTCATACGTGCTTATGGAAAAGAACTTGCATGACATCTTTTGTCCTACCCTCCCGTGGCAGCGGGGTCCTATCGGAAACTAAGGGATATTAAGGCCTCCTTTTAATAGAGTACCGGAACAAAGCATTAGCACTTAGTGAATACATGAACTCCTCAAACTATAGTCATCACCGGGAGTGGTCCTGATTATTGTCACTTCGGGGTTACCGGATCATAACACATAGTAGGTGACTATTGACTTGCAAAATAGGATCAAGAACTCACATATATTCATGGAAACATAATAGGTTCAGATCTGAAATCATGGCACTCGGGCCCTAGTGACAAGCATTAAGCATAGCAAAGTCATAGCAACATCAATCTCAGAACATAATGGGATACTAGGGATCAAACCGTAACAAAACTAACTCGATTACATGATAAATCTCATCCAACCCATCACCGTCCAGCAAGCCTACGATGGAATTACTCATGCACGGTGGTGATCATCATCAAATTGGTGATGGAGGAAGGTTGATGATGACAATGATGACGGATTCCCCTCCCCGGAGCCCCGAACGGACTCCAGATCAGCCCTCCCGAGAGAGATTAGGGCTTGGCAGCGGCTCCGTATCATAAAACATGATGAATCCTTCTCTCTGATTTTTTCTCCCCGAACGTGAATATATAGAGTTGGAGTTGAGGTCCATGGAGCCTCAGGGGGCCCACGAGATAGGGGGGCACGCCCCAGGGGGGTGGGTGCACCCCCACCCTCGTGGACATTGTGTGGGCCCCCTGACGTTGATTCTTTCGCCGATATTTTTTATATATTCCAAACAATTTCTCCGTGAAGTTTCAGGTCATTCCGAGAACTTTTATTTCTGCCCAAAATAACACCATGGCGATTCTGCCGAAAACAACGTCAGTCCGGGTTAGTTCCATTCAAATCATGCAAGTTAGAGTCCAAAACAAGGTCAAAAGTGTTTGGAGAAGTAGATACGATGGAGACGTATCAACTCCCCCAATCTTCAACCTTTGCTTGTCCTCAAGAAATTCAGTTGACACAGTGAAAGTGATAAAGAAAAACTTTTACAAACTCTGTTTGATCTTGTTGTTGTAAATATGTAAAGATAGCATTCAAGTTTTCATCAAAGATTATGAACTAACCATATTCACAATAACATTTAGTCTCATGTTTACTCATATCAATGACATAATCAACTAGCGAGCCATAATAACAAATCTCGGATGAAAACACTTTCTCAAAACAATCATAATATGATATAACACGATGGTATCTCGCTAGCCCTTTCTGAGACCGCAAAACATAAATGCAGAGCACCTCTGAAGATCAAGGACTGACTAAACATTGTAATTCATGGTAAAAGAGATCCAGTCACAGTGATACTCAATGTAAACTAATAGTAATGCATGCAAATGACAACGGTGCTATCCAACTGGTGCTCTTTAATAAGAGGATGGTTACTCAAAATAAAAGTAAATAGATAGGCCCTTCGCAGAGGGAAGCAGGGATTTGTAGAGGTGCTAGAGCTCGATTTTGAAATAGAGATAAATAATATTTTGAGTGGTATACTCTCATTACCAACATAACAACCGAGAGATCTCGATATCTTCCATGCTATACACATTATAGGCGGTTCCCAAACAGAATGGTAAAGTTTATACCCCCCTACCACCAACAAACATCAATCCATGGCTTGTCCGAAACAACGGGTGCCTCCAACTAACAACAATCCTGGGGGAGTTTTGTTTGCAATTATTTTAATTTAAGCATGGGACTGGGCATCCCGGTTACCAGCCATTTTCTCGTGAATGAGGAGCGGAGTCCACTCCTAGTGAGAATAACCCGCCTAGCATGGAAGATATAGACAGCCCTAGTTGATACATGAGCTACTTGAGCATACAAAACATAATTACATTTCAAGGTTTAGAGTTTGGCACATACAAATTTACTTGGAACCGCAAGTAGATACCGCATATAGGAAGGTATGGTGGACTCATATGGAATAACTTTTGGGGTTTATGGAAGTGGATGCACAAGCAGTATTTCCGCTTAGTACAAGTGAAGGCTAGAAAGAGACTGGGAAGCGGCCAACTAGAGAGCGACAACAGTCATGAACATGCATTAAAATTAATCAACACTGAGTGCAAGCATGAGTAGGATATAATTCACCATGAACATAAATATCGTGGAGGCTATGTTGATTTTGTTTCAACTACATGTGTGAACATGTGCCAAGTCAAGCCACTCGAATCGTTCAAAGGAGGATACCACCCTATCATACCACATCACAACCATTTTAATAGCATGTTGGCATGCAAGGTAAACCATTATAAACTCCTAGCTAATTAAGCATGGCATGAGAAACTATAATCTCTAATTATCATTGCAAACATGTTTCGTTCATAATAGGCTGAATGAGGAACAATGAACTGATCATATTTACAAAAACAAGATAGGTCGAATTCATACCAGCTTCTCTCATCTCAATCAATCCATCATATATCGTCATTATTGCCTTTCACTTGCACTACCGAACGGTGTGGATAATAATAATAGTGCATGTGCATTGGACTAAGCTAGAATCTGCAAGCATTCAATATACAGGAGAAGACAAGGTAATATGGGCTCTTAGTTAGATTAACAATAATGCATATGAGAGCTACTCAACACTTTCATCATGGTCTTCTCCTCTTGACCCCAAAATAAAAGAAAGGAAATAAAACTATTTACACAGGAAAGCTCCCAACAAGCAAAAGAAGAACGAGAAATCTTTTTAGGTTTTCTTTTAATTACTACTACTACAAGCATGGAAAGTAAACTAGCTAAAAGCTACAACTAATTTTTTTTGTTTTTCTTAAGATTTTTCAAACACACAAGAAGAATGCTGGAAAAGAAAATAAACTAGCATGGATAGTACAATGAAAAAGTATGAGCACCAGCAACTAGAATGAGTGTGTGAACATGAATGTAATGTCGGTGAGAGATACGTACTCCCCCAAGCCTAGGCTTTCGGCCTAAGTTGGTCTAGGGCCATGACTCAAAGCCGCCCTCTCCAGTGTAGGGAGGAGTGTCCTCAGGGTGCCACTGGTTGGCGATCTCCTTTGGATCCCACTGATAAACAGACTGACGGTAAGGATCAAGTGGTGGCTCCGGCTCAGGCTCTGGAGCTAATGTTAGGCTCTAGTATGCATGAACGGCCTCCGGCAAAACAAGGTACATGCCTGAAAATATGTTAAACAAAGAGGGAGTAGGCAAGGTAATAATCACAAAGTAATTTTTATCTAATATCAATCTATATTTAAGCATCTTCTTCTTATCCTTAACAATAAAATCATGTGCTACAATGCTCTTATAATCTAGAAAAATAGGAGGCAGAAACTTTTCCTCTTTCTCATAATGCCTAATAGGTATGTTAAAGTGTGCAGCAAGGCGCGAGGCAAAGATGCCTCCAAAGACGGGACCCTTTGTATGGTTCAGATTTAACCGTTTAGCAACAATAGCGCCTAAACTGAAAGTGGTATCACGGAACAAAGCATGGCACAAGATAACAATATCAGGGGCACTAAGATTTCCACTGTTCTCGCGACCAATTAAGCATTTACTAGCAAATATTGCAAAGTAACATAGAACAGGAAAATGTATGCTAGCAATTCTTGCGTCGGAAACCTTCCTCGTTTCCCCTACAACAATCATATCAATAAATCCCTCCACATCATTACAATGTGGTTCCTCTATGCTGCCCGCAAAGGGTATCTTATAGACCCGACAAAACTCATAAAGTGACATCTCCTTAACCTCATCATATAAATGAAATTCTAGTGAAGGTGGTGATTTCTTAGCATGAAAGTAAAAATTTTGCACGAAAATATTAGTGAGGAAGAGATACTGTTCACGCCGGTCGCGGAGGAAGTTGACGAGGCCTGCATTCTCAGCCAAATAATAAAAGTCCTCATATATCCGAGCTGCTCTCAAGAAATCATCAGAAGGCCATTCGCACGGCCGAACCTCCGCAGTGCAAGGGAGATTATATTTGGGCTTCTTATCCTCTTCACCTTGCTTATCCTTCGAGCTTCGGCTCGAAGAGCCCCTCAACAATCTCTTCATCATTTTATTTCTCTAAAAAAATTCTGAAATTTTTAGTGACTCAAAATAGAAGTGAACCAAACTCAACAAGATTGATAGCAACTACTCCCACAAGTGCCTAGAGGCTATATCATGCATTAAAACTACTTTTGACCACATAAATTTGACATGCACACTAAAAAACAGGGCCACCTAAGCAGCAAAAATTTGCAATAAATAAAGCACTAGAACAAAAACTAATTGGACCATTGGAGGAGTCACATACCGAAGAACAATCCCCCAAAGAAGTTTTGTGAATGGAGCTTTGAGCAAGGAGATCGAAAATGACAGCAAGATGAGCTAGAACTCGGGTTTGAGCTGGTGGAGGTCTTTTTCTGGAGGAAGACAAAGTGTGTGGGTGCAAGAATAAGTGGAGGGGCCCACATGGGGTCCATGAGGCAGGGGGCGCACCCCAGGGGGTGGGCGCACCCTGGACCCTCGTGGCCAGGTGGTGAGGCCCCCTAGTGTGTTCTCAGTGCCAATAATTCTTAAACATTCTAGAAAAAATCATATAAAATTTCCAAGACATTTGAAGAACTTTTATTTTTGAGGTATTTTTTATTGCAAGGATAATTCAGAAAATAGACAGAAAATACTATTTTTTCTTTATTTAATCTAGATAATAGAGAGTAAAAAGAGGGTACGGAGAGTTGTGCTTTCTAAATTCATCCATCTCATGCTCATCAAAAGGAATCCACTAACAAGGTTGATCAAGTCTTATTAACAAACTCTTCCTGAATAACATGAAACCGGAAAATTTTCGAATAACACTATGTTACCTCAACGGGGATATGCATGTCCCCACAATAAGAGTATCATATTTCTTCTTGACAGTAGGAAGAGGAAATTCAAAACCTCCAATTGTAATCGTTGAAGTTATTCCCATAGAATTTATACTGTGGACTTGAGGTTGTTTCCTCGGAAAGTGTACCGTATGCTCATTACCATTAACATGAAAAGTGATATTGCCTTTGTTGCAATCAATAACAGCCCCTGCAGTATTCAAAAAGGGTCTACCAAGAATAATAGACATACTATCGTCCTCGGGAATATCAAGAATAACAAAGTCTGTTAAAATAGTAATGTTTGCAACCACAACGGGCACATCCTCACAAATACCAACAGGTATAGCAGTTGATTTATCGGCCATTTGCAAAGATATTTCAGTAGGTGTCAGCTTATTCAAATCAAGTCTACGATATAAAGAGAGAGGCATAACACTAACACCGGCTCCAAGATCACATAAAGCAGTTTTAACATAGTTCCTTTTAATGGAGCATGGTATAGTTGGTACTCCTGGATCTCCAAGTTTCTTTGGTATTCCACCTTTAAAACTATAATTAGCAAGCATGGTGGAAATTTTTATTTGTGACAATACCTTTCATATACTTAGCATAAGGATTCATTTTAAGCATATCAGTCAAACGCATATGCAAAAAGATAGGTCTAATCATTTCAGCAAAGCGCTCAGAATCCTCATCATCCTTTTTCTTCGATGGTTTAGGAGGGAAAGGTATGGGTTTCTGAACCCATGGTTCTCTTTATTTACCGTGCTTCCTAGCAACAAAGTTTCTCTTATCATAACGTTGATTCTTTGATTGTGGGTTATCAAGATCAAGAACAGGTTCAATTTCTACATCATTGTTATTGCTAGGTTGAGCATCAACATGAACATCATCATTAACATTATCACTAGGTTCATGTTCATTACCAGATTGTGTTTCAGCATCAGAAATAGAAATATCATTGTGATTCTCAGGTGTGTCAACAATGGGTTCACTAGAAGCATGCAATGTTCTATCATTTTTCTTTCTCTTATTTTTAGAAGAACTAGGTGCATCAACATTAGTTCTCTGAGAATCTTGTTCAATTCTCTTAGGGTGGCCCTCAGGATACAAAGGTTCCTGAGTCATTTTACCACCTCTTGTCACAACTCTAACATCATTATCATTTTTCTTATTATTTAATTCATTAAGCAAATCATTCTGAGCTTTAAGCACTTGTTCTGCTTGAGTGGTAACCATAGAAGCATGTTTACTAATAAGTTTAAGTTCACCTTTAACTCTAGACATATAATCACTCAAGTGTTCAATCATATAAGCATTACGTTTCAATTGTCTACCAACATAGGCATTGAAGTTTTCTTGTTTAACAATAAAATTATCAAACTCATCTAAGCGTTGGCTAGCAGACTTAGTAGATGGGATTTCACCCTTATCAAATCTATAGAGAGAATTTACCTTTACTACCTGTGCGGGTTATCAAGACCATGTATTTCTTCAATAGGTGGTAAATTCTTAACATCTTCAGCTTTAATACCCTTTTCTTTCATAGATTTCTTTGCCTCTTGCATATCTTCAGGACTGAGAAATAGAATACTCCTTTTCTTCGGAGTTGGCTTAGGAGTTGGTTCAGGAAGTGTCCAATCATTTTTCATTACTCAACATATTATTCGATAGCAATTCAGCTTGATCAACAGTTATTTCTCTGAAAACACAACCAACACAACTGTCCAGGTGGTCTCTGGAAGCATCGGTTAGTCCATTATAAAAGATATCTAGTATTTCATTTTTATTGAGAGGATGATCAGGCAAAGCATTAAGTAACCGGAGAAGCCTCCCCCAAGCTTGTGGGAGACTCTCTTCTTCAATTTGCACAAAATTATATATTTCCCTTAAGGCAGCTTGTTTCTTATGAGCGGGGAAATATTTAGCAAAGAAGTAATAAATCATATCCCGGGGACTACGCACACAACCAGGATCAAGAGAATTAAACCATGTTTTAGCATCACCCTTTAATGAGAACGGAAACAACTTAAGGATAAAGTAATAGCGAGTTTTCTCATCATTAGTGAACTCGGTGGCTATATCATTTAATTTAGTAAGATGTGCCACAACAGTTCCAGATTCATAGCCATAAAAAGGATCAGATTCAACCAAAGTAATTAAATCAGGATCGACAAAGAAATCATAATCCTTATCAGAGATACAGATAGGTGAAGTAGCAAAAGCAGGGTCATGTTTCATTCTAGCATTCAAGGATTTTTCTTTCAGCTTAGCTAACAGTTTCTTAAGATCATATCTATCATTGGAAGCTAAAAAGACTCTAGAAGTTTCTTCATCCATAACATAACCCCCAGGCACAACAGGCAATTCATATCTAGGGGGAGAATCTTCATCATCACTTTCATCAATATTATCAGTTTCAATAATTTCATTCTCTCTAACCCTAGCAAGTTGTTCATCAAGAAATTCGCCTAGTGGCACAGTATTATCAAGCATAGAAGTAGTCTCATCATAAGCATCATGCAAAGCAGAAGTGGCATCATTAATAACATGCGACATATCAAAAATAATAGCAGGTGTAGGTGTCGCAAGTTTACTCATAACAGAAGGTGAATCAAGTGCAGAGCTAGATGGCAGTTGCTTACCTCCCCTCGTAGTTGAGGGATAAATCTTGGTTCTTTCATCTTTCAAGTTCTTAATAGTGATCAACAGATATAAATCCCAAGTGACTCAAAGAATAGAGCTATGCTCCCCAGCAATGACGCCAAAAAATAGTCTTGATAACCCACAAGTATGGGGGATCGCAATAGTTTTCGAGGGTAGAGTATTCAACCCAAATTTATTGATTCAACACAAAGGGAGCCAAAGAATATTCTCAAGTATGAACAGTTGAGTTGTCAATTCAACCTCACCTGGAAGACTTAATATCCGCAACAAAGTATTTAGTAGCAAAGTAATATGGAAGTAACGGTAATGGTGGCAAAGTTAACAGTAGTAGTTTTGTAGTGATTGTAATA
Source organism: Triticum urartu (assembly GCF_003073215.2). NCBI lineage: Eukaryota > Viridiplantae > Streptophyta > Magnoliopsida > Poales > Poaceae > Triticum > Triticum urartu. The sequence continues at coordinate 143,461,504 of NC_053025.1, forward strand.
GTGGCAACAGAAAAGTAACTAAGCAAAGATCAATATGTGAAAAGCTCGTAGGCAATGGATCAGTGATGGATAATTATGTCGGATGTGATTCCTCATGGAACAGTTATAACATAGGGTGACATAGAACTAGCTCCAGTTCATCAATGTAATGTAGGCATGTATTCCGAAAATAGTCATACGTGCTTATGGAAAAGAACTTGCATGACATCTTTTGTCCTACCCTCCCGTGGCAGCGGGGTCCTATCGGAAACTAAGGGATATTAATGCCTCCTTTTAATAGAGTACTAGAACAAAGCATTAGCACTTAGTGAATACATGAACTCCTCAAACTATAGTCATCACCGGGAGTGGTCCCGATTATTGTCACTTGGGGGTTACCGGATCATAACACATAGTAGGTGACTATTGACTTGCAAAATAGGATCAAGAACTCACATATATTCATGGAAACATAATAGGTTCAGATCTGAAATCATGGCACTTGAGCCCTAGTGACAATCATTAAGCATAGCAAAGTCATAGCAACATCAATCTCAGAACATAATGGATACTAGGGATCAAACCCTCACAAAACTAACTCGATTACATGATAAATCTCATCCAACCCATCACCGTCCAGCAAGCCTATGATGGAATTACTCACGCACGGCGGTGAGCATCATGAAATTGGTGATGGAGGAAGGTTGATGATGACGATGGCAATGGATTCCCCTCTCTGGAGCCCCGAACGGACTCTAGATCAGCCCTCCTGAGAGAGATTAGGGCTTGGTGGCGGCTCCGTATCGTAAAATGTGATGAATCCTTCTCTTTGATTTTTTCTCCCCGAACGTGAATATATAGAGTTGGAGTTGAGGTTGGTGGAGCCTCAGGGGGCCCACGAGATAGGGGGGCACGCCCCAGGGGGGTGGGCGCGCCCCCACCCTCGTGGACAGTGTGTGGGCCCCCTAACGTTGATTCGTTCGCTAGTATTTTTTATATATTCCAAAAATATTCTCCGTGAAGTTTCAGGTCCTTCCGAGAACTTATATTTCTGCACAAAAATAACACCATGGCAATTCTGCTGAAAACAACGTCAATCCGGGTTAGTTCCATTCAAATCATGCAAGTTAGAGTCCAAAACAGGGTCAAAAGTGTTTGGAAAAGTAGATACGATGGAGACGTATCAGTAAACCATTATAAACTCCTAGCTAATTAAGCATGGCATGAGTAATTGTAATCTCTAATTACCATTGCAAACATGTTTCATTCATAATGGGCTAAATCAAGAACGATGAACTAATCATATTTAAAAAAACAAAATAGGTCAAGTTAATACCAGCTTTTCCTCATCTCAATCATTTCATCATATATCGTCATTATTGCCTTTCACTTGCACGACTGAATGGTGTGAATAATAATAATAAGAGTGCACGTGCATTGGACTAAGCTGGAATCTGCAAACATTTATTCAAGGGAGAAGACATAGTAATATGAGCTCTCTGTTATATCAACAATAATGCATATGAGAGCCACTCAACATTTTCATCGTGGTCTTCTCCTCTCAACCCAAAGAAAATAAAACTAATTTCAAAGAAACACACTGGAATACTTTTTGGAGTTTTCGTTTTTTTGAAGAAAGTAAAACAAGAACGAAAAAAACTATTTACACGGGGAAGCTCCCAACAAACAAAAGAAGAACAAGAAATATTTTTGGGTTTTCTTTTAATATTACAACTAAATGAACTAGAAAGAAAAACTGAAAAGAAGCGAGAACTAATTTTTTTGGTTTTCCTGAAAGTTTTTCAAACACACAAGAAGAAAGCGAGAAAAAGAAAATAATATGGATAATACAATGAAAAAGAATGAACACCGACAACTAGAATGATGTAGCGACCCGACCTCAAACGGCCAAGCCTTTGTGTATCTATGCCATCCATGGATTAGTATGCTGGCACACACAACACATCGATGTATATATCAAAGTGCAATCACATGTATAAAATAACGTAAAACTGATATATACCTTATAAGTCTCAGCAGAAATAAACAATCGGGTGTGGAGTCCCATCAACGCCATCGGCAAATTGATTGTAGACTGTAACCCTGTATCGTAACTCTTACTCGTCGAAGAAATATCTGCAACATGAGACGTTGCAGCCGTGTAGGTCAGTACATTGAATGTACCGGCAAGATCATGATAAGAAAAATAGATGATAAACTATACTATATGCAATATGGCTTTGTGGCTCTGTATCTGAGTTTTGTTTGCGTAAAAGCTGATTTTATTTTCCCTACATCAAAGGAATATCAGGAGTCTGTACAATGGATTTTTCTATCATGACATGGTTCCACCAACCGATGTCTCACAACCCAAATCATCATAAGTTGCCCACAATTATGTTATCAGTCTGGTGTTGAGAGTTCCGAGATAGATCCAAGTACATAGGCTCAAATTGTCCGTAACTGGGGACACGGCTAACCGATTAGGTTTTAACCCTCTGCAAAGGTTCGTACACATTACCCGCAAGATTCGATCCCTCTTTTTACGTTCTCGCACTTCGTGATGTTTGAGAACAAGACGACTGAAACATGGTCTTCCGAAGAGTTTCTCTGACCACTGTCTAGTGCTCATCCAATCCTACCGTAGTTCTACATCTGCTAGCCCCACCCCATCCAGAGTCACCACTAGGGTCAACCAAGCCAGAGCCCATAGTGACTTTCGGTTGCACAGGTAAGCTTCCGGGCATGAAGTATTATTTCGTCTCTTGAGTCTGGGTGAAGCTTTCCTCAAGATGTCATGGCGCTTCTCCATGCATCCCGGCCATCCACTGGTTGCTCCAGGGTGCCCATCAAATCCATCCTTTACCCAGTAGTGTCTATTAATTTCTTGTCTTGAGTCTTGAAGTCTTGAGGTCCTGAAGATGCAGTCTTTGCAGATGCCATAATGAGGTTGTCGTCATAGACGTAGAGTCCTCCTGCTTCTCACCACTCCCGAACAATTATACCAACTCGTCTACTATAGCATAGCATTTAAACTACATAACGTCCTGGGCTTGATAACAGGGAGATGGGTTCCTACCTCATGCATTTTACTCAACTACAAGAAGTCAATAACACTACTGGAGGGATCATAAATGGTGACACTAAATGCAATAAAAACATAGGTATGGAAAGCATGGTCAAAGTGAACTTTCCTGGTATTACTTGGTGAAGATTATAACGCTCTCGGAAACTTTGATAAACTATTCGTCACTCCAAGAAAAGCTATATAGTCAAACATAGCATTCATATAAGCAAACATACTAGAAAGCAATTCTAACACTCATAATAAAATCAACAAATAAAATGCAAATCAACAAGGGGCACCAAATAAAAACCAAGGAAAACTACACAACAAAACTGCCAAAGAAAACTCTAAGACATAACACAAAATAGTTTTGTCCTAAGTAAAAACTTAACAACAATTAAAACACTAAGATAATAAATTAACAGAAACTAAAATGTAAAATAACTAATTTAACAGAAAGTATTTTTCATAAACTTTTAGTAGCAAAAATAAACAAATAAAAAGATTTTATAAAACTCTAACTATGTCCTATACAAGTTCTCATACAAAACTAACGAAAATAAGTTTTTAAAATAAGAATACAATTGTCTACTGTTAAATAACAGAAAAAAACGAATTTTTCAAAAGTGACAAAAAGAAATAATTTAAAAACAATTAAAACTATAAAGAAAAGACTAAAACAAAACTTGAACTAAAATAGTACTGTTTTGCCTAAAACCCTAATTTAAAATAAACTAGAAATAAAATACTCAACACTACTGGATAGGCAAAGGTCCTAGTGACCATGAGCAAAAAGAACCAATCAATAATATATTCTAGGACTCAAACTAGAGCCAAAAGAGTGTTTGAAGCATATTTGAAATAATTCAAATTTAAACTACTCAAATTCAAAATTCCAAGTCACTAACAGAAACTTCATAAAATTTGTGACCCAGTGCAATTGGAATCACTCAAAAATATTAAGTAGGCTAAAAGATACAAGCAATCTAGGTTTGAATCTTTTTCTAATTTTTTTTCAAAATAGAACGAAAAAACAAAAAAACAATCGGGCACTAGCTACGTGGCCTACTACTATTGGGCTACGAGGTGGGCGATCTGTAACTTAACTATGGTCGGGCGAAACTTAACAAGAACAATCACACACGTTTAATAAAAAGAAATTGGCGAACCGGTTTGATCTAACCCATAACTAAACCGTAAGTAAACCGGACTAAACAAAGAAAAACCTAACTATTGGCAGATCTAATCTGGGGCATCAAAAACAGATCGGACGGTGGCGGTGGCTTACAGTGGAGGAAGGGCAGTTCCGGCGAGGTGGCGACGGCAGTGGCTCTTATGCACGATGCGTCCGGCTCCTCCGGTGGTCCTACGGCGGCGGCGACTACTCCAGGAGATGTGGGCATCGACGGCGGTCATGCGGGTGGAGTCAGCGAGGGTCGGGGACGACGGAGTCGAGCAGGGTGACCTGGACGGCGATGGTGGCGTATGGTGTGGGGCGCAAGGATGGTGTTCTGGTAGATGTTGGACTCGAGCGCGAGCGTGAGGGGGTGTAGGCGAGCAACGGGAGCGAGGCGTGGCGGCGGAAGGCGGTGAGAGTAGCCTTAGCGAGCTCGGTGGCGGCAATGGAGTGGTGGCGGAAACGGACATGGGTGGGCAGCTTATATAGGGCGTGGGGTTCTTGGTGGAGGGGGCGGATCGGGGATTGCAATCCCGAGATCTTCGGGATACGGCGGCGGCGGCGTTGCTCCGCTTTGCTTGCAGAGGAGGAAGAAGGCGGCGGGTCCCACTTGGCAGTGAGAGGAGGGGAGAAGGAGGGGAGCGGGCGACCGGGTGGTAGCTTTTCGACGCTCGCACAACGCTCGCATGGGTTGAGGGTGCGATGGGCCGGAGAGAGAGACTGAGAGGTGGGCCTCGGTGACTTCGACAAAAGTTTTTTTACACACACAAACAAAAGAAGAAAACCATTATGAAGTCAAAAATACCATATAGCATATAATATATCAAAATCTTCAGAAAAATAAATCCTACAACATGAATTATTTTTCAACGACAAATAAAATACACAAAAATTGACAAAAGTAAAACAATGTTGATGTTGCAATAAAACCTAATAAAAATCATTTTTAAAATACCGTATTGTATTCAAATTTATTTTTCTCCATTTTCCATTGAAGGGAATCATTTTACCCTTATTTCCATTTATTTATTTTTAGGAGAATAATAATTTGAATAAAATCCAAATAACTCCTAAATGCTTTTGATTTGAATTTCAAACCACTTCCAAATATTTTCTATTTTTCCTCATTCAAAATATATTTCGAAAGCCTCTGAATTTTTGAAGTGTCATATTACTTCTCTCATTTTGAATAACTTTCAGAGAATTTGAATTTTTGGAAAATTAAAATAACTTCAAAATGACTTTCCAAATGATTCTTTGAAACTTCCTTCTCTCTATCTTCAGGTTTGAAGAAGTCATTTTATCTTCTCTCATGAGGATCATTGAGTTGCTTAAAGTTTATGACTCTGAAATATTTTCAAATGGAATTCAAATCATTTTCAAATCCCTTTTCATTTCTTTAAATGGAAGAGGTCATATTTTCTTTACTCTAGGGTTTTGTGGTGAAATGAATTTGAATCATTGGAAATCAAAAGTAAAGATGAAAGTTTTGGGAAAGTCCTTTTATTCCCTCTCATTTAGCTTACGAAAGTTTCAAATTTCACTCACTTTCAGTCAATCAATCAAACAAACAATCAAATTTACAATCATAAGTATTTATTTAATATAACATTCCAAAATTTAGAATTTTGGGATGCTACAAACCTACCACACTTAAAATGAATCTTGTCCTCGAGATTCGAAGAGGCTAGAAAGAAGGTTAGGTTTGGGGGGGGGTGGTCTTCCAACAATTCCATTGATCGGAATGGTCTAATGTGCTACCACACTTAAAAGGAGGGTTATGTTTCCGACAGAACTCATGTACTCCATCCCTTTGGGTTGACGATGTCGGCTCATATTCTTTGGAATAACTCCTTCACCGAGGCTCTTCCGGTAGGGGCATAACCTTTTCCTCAAGCACGTGTCCTTTCATCCTGGCGAGGTTCTTCCGAGACTGGGTCTTCTTAGCCGACCTATCTGTCGCCAATTCTAAACAACTATCAGAACCTCATGGTGGTCAACAATTAATGGTTTCTCCTGCAGAAAATGGGTTTGGGCTAAATCTCACCGTATAACCTACGATTGGCAACAACTGCCTAGTACCAAGGTTTCTTAACATGCCATTCTAAGGTTTAAACAAGATTTGATATTGTTGTCTCTCTATGATGGGTAAGTCACTCAGATTTACCATTCCAAATAGCAAGATCAAATGATACGAGTAAGTCGGTATGGTGATCAATCCATTCCGTACCCAAATCATTACCTTGTATAAGGTTTAGTGAATCTCACATTTCTAACACTCATGCATTCTCACAAGCATTGCAGAATTTATCCTGTCCACGAACTAAGTTCGCGTAAATCCTTTGGTTCTGCAAGCCAAACAAAACATCTATCATTTCTTCACAACTCTCGGGTTTTTGCGTAACCTCCTACGAAACGTGTGCTGATGAAAACACAACTTCTTCCAAATTTCTTCCTTCATCAAGGTTATGTCTGTTCATTTTCAAATCCTGGCCCTCTGGATTATGGCCCACTTCAACACTTGTACAAATTTAACTCATCTTGGAGTTAATATTGTTCCATATTCCAAAATTACACCTCCAGTAAATCCAATATTACTTCATTCCTTCATACTCTTGAGGTAACGAGCATATCGAAATAAAACTCATACTCGTTTTTTCCAAACTCTACTCCCTGGAATACATTTTCCTTTCCATTAATCACGTGTTCTTACAGGGTACTACCACCATTAAAATGAAATGCACAAATCCATAGACCATATTTCTCATATCCTCGAAAATGGTAAAGATCCTTTTTCATATTGTAACAGCTCATAAAATTCAACGTATGAAATCATGACACATTAACTTTATTGATTTCATCAATTCATCACAATATCTGAGCACCAATTAAATAATGCAACTCATCGTACTCATGAAAATAAATTTGCTTCCTACTACACTTATTACCAATATCGGAATTCCAACTACTCAGCTCCAGCTTTCATCTTGTCGGGACATTTAGTAGCATAATGTCCTGCTTCCCTGCAATCAAAACAAATAACTTCCGATAATTCTCTAGGATTCTTGGGGATGGTGTCTGCTCTTTGGTTTCTTGGCTTCTTCTCTGGACATTTATTAGCGTAATGACCTAAATCCTTACACCTGTAACAACTGATATGACTCAGGTCCTTCTCTACAGAAATTGGGTTGTTCTAGGGATGCCTTTGTTTTCTCTTCCTGGGTTTCTCCGTAATGACTAGAGATTCTATTTCCCGAGGGTCAAGCTTCACTTCTGCTGTCGGGAAGTCTCTGGGATACTCTTCTCTTTCCTTTTTGCAGTGATGTGAAAAATGTCCTTATTCTCCACATGAATATCAGGCTTGGGCGTAAAATCTGTTTAGGACTTCTCCATCAGGGTCTTCAACATCTTACTGCATCATAGGTTTTTCTAAATTTTCCCTAAGGGTTTCTTTCTACTACTTGGTAATTTCTGGTACTTTGGGGTAAAAGTGACACTTAGCGGGGTAGTGCATAGTTCCTTCACATAGGAAACAAGTAATTTGCCCAGTCGGGCATTCTTCCGCTAGGTGATTTTCCTTGCAATGAGGGCATCCATCCTTGTGTTCTTCCTGTGTGTGTGTCCTATTTCTCCACAAATCTTGCAAGCACAAGGTTTGTTCTTCGGGTTACATGGCTTCTGGATAAGAGGAGACCCCAGTAGAATCGTCTTGAATTCAAACCAAGCATTTGCTCCATTCCATCCTTGTATAGCTTTATGTATCTCTCGCCATTTTGCAGCACCTTGTGTGATCTGTCGTAGGGTGTATGGAACCATATACTCTCCTTCAATACGGTACTCCTTCATGCGATCTTCCATTTCCTGCATCCATTGTGCTACCTCTGGCTGGATCATCGATCTCGAAAGTACAAGCCCATCTTCATTTATCATCTATCGGGTCCAAGGGTTTTGGGTTGAGTTAAGAGAGATAGGGAGAGATGCACACAATAAAAACAATATAGTTTTGAAAACTAGTTTTTATTGTGGCTGTCAAAAAAACACACACGGAACAATGACAGCTCACAAATCATCGCATCTAGCGTAAGTATATAATAGGGGTTTGGTGTTCTAAAGGTCAAATAATTCTTTGGAGTTTTCAAATTTTTCACGTCTTTGGAGTCTTCAACAGTTGTAGCTTCAACTCTTCTAATGCATGGTGAAATCCTCTTTACTATGAAGAGGCCATCAGTTGTCCGATATCTTGTCCTTATTAGAGTGGCTTTAGTTGATCCTCCGAGTGGTCAAGATGGAAAGGGTATATTCTATCTATTTGAGGTAAAAGGGGATTATTTTGATAAAATCAGAAAAGATGAGAAGTAAAGAATGTTTTTTGAGAATAAAGTTTTTAGAAATATCCTGTCCTAGGGCTTTCCGATTTCTAGGGCCACGTCCTACAGTCAACATGTGGTTTGATACCATATCTGTAGTGACCCGGCCTCCAACGGCCAAGCCTCTGTGTATTTGTTCCATCCCTGGATCAGTATGTTGGCACATATAGTACATCAATGTATATAACGAAGTGCAATCACATGTATAAATAACGTAAAACTAATATATACCTTATAAGTCTCAGCGGAAATAAACAATCGGGTGTGGAGTCCCATCAACGCCATCGGCAAGTTGAGTGTAGATCGTAACCCTGTATCGTAACTCTTACTCATCGAAGAAATATCTGCAACATGAGACATTGCGGCCGTGTAGGTCAGTACATTGAATGTACCGGCAAGATCACTATAAGAAAAACAGATGATAAACTATACTATATGCAATATGGCTTTGTGGCTCTGTACCTGAGTTTTGTTTGCATAAAAGCTAGTTTTATTTTCCCTACATCAAAGGAACATCACGAGTCTGTACTACAGAGTTTTCTATCATGACATGGTTCCGCCAACCGATGTCTCACAGCCCAAATCATCATAAGTTGCCCACAATTATGTTATCAATCCAGTGTTGAGAGTTCTGAGATACATCCAAGTCTAGAGGCTCAAATTGTCCGTAACCGGGGACACGGCTAATCGATTAGGTTTTAACCCTCTGCAGAGGTTTGTACACTTTACCCGCAAGATTCGATCCATCTTTTTATGTTCTCACACTTCATGATGTTTGAGAACAAGATGACCGAAACATGGTATTCCGAAGAGTTCCTCTGACCAGTGTCCGGTGCTCATCCAATCCTACCGTAGTTCTACATCTACTAGCACCGTCCCAGCCAGAGTCACCACTAGGGTCAACCAAGATAGAGCTCATAGTGACTTGCGGTTGCACAGGTAAGCTTCCGAGCATGAAGTATTCTTCCGTCTCTTTGAGTCTGGGTGAAGCTTTCCACAAGATGTTGTCGGATTCTGGGTTCCGGCAAACCCTTGAGGTTCGAACACTGGGGTGCGCACAAAGATCTCTCTCTCCTAGCTCGCTCTCGCAACGATCTCAAGGCCTAGCTCACCGAACCCAGGGAACAAGAGACACGAGAGTTTATACTGGTTTGGGCCACCTTTATGGTGTAATACCCTACTCCAGTGTGGTGTGGTGGATTGCCTCGTGGGCTAAGGATGAACTAGTACAGCGGATGAACAACCTCCTGAGGAGAGGTGTTCTTGAGCTCAATAAGCTGGTGTGCTTGAGGATGGTCCGAATGATCCGTCCCTTGCTATGGTGGTGGCTAGCCCTATTTATAGAGGCCCTGGTCCTCTTCCCAAATGTTTAGGCGGGAAGGGATCCCAAAACGGCCAATTTCGAAGGGAGGCAACTAGTACAAGTTATCCTGACAAAAGGTGGTCTTCGCTTACCAAAGACTCTGGTGGTGACACCGCCGTGGGCTCCGTGGTGACCTCCTTTTTGCAGTCCTGCTGGTCTTGGTCTCGTAACAAGGGCATACAATCGAACTAACTATCGCAAAAGTGCTCGGACTACTATATTTACATGGTGGACTACTACTACTTATGAGGTGGTCTACTAGAAATATTCTTCGGTTGCAGACTCCATGATATCTGCTCCGGCTTCATCAACATAATCATCATCGCTGTCATCTGGGTCTGAGTCGGTGTCGTCGATGATGATGTAGTCTTCCGGGCGAATCTCCTTGGGTTCTTCGTCTTCATCTACTCGTGTAGGGCCTCCCATAAATATCCCGATCTTCTTGATCAGATTGTCATTATTATCCACCAATACTTCGATTTCCTCTTCATAATCTTCACGTGTAGCCTTGAGTTCTTCCTCTAGTTCCTTGATTCTTGTCCTTGCCTTCTTCAGGTCTATCATGTCGGCGCACATCTGGTTCTCCTGTCGTCGAATGTGCTGGTTTAACTCCTGGATAAAAGCTGCAACTGATCTATCCTTCCTGGTGCTGATCATCTCCCAGTGCTCATCTCGGCGCCCACAAATCTGGTAGATAGTATCCTTGAGATCATTGCGGTAGACTTCTCCAATGCGTCCCATGGCGATGTGAGCTGCCATGCTCTTTCCTAGACTCCAAGTTGGTGCATCAAAAGAAAACTCTATGGGCTCAGTGACTGGCATGAACGTCCTTCCTGGAACTTGAACTTGAATCATCCAGCGCTCTTCTTCAGGTAAAGTGGCGTTGTAGGTTCCGGTGAAGCTTGGTACTCCTATGTTCAGGTATCTAGTGACTTCCTTCAAGTGACGTCCAAAGGGTGTATCTTCATCCGGTTGCGTGAACTTGTTCCTTGCATCCGCCATCCTAAAGAGTAGAAAAGATGAGAGGTCAGAAGAGAAGAGAGTGAATAGTGATCTAGGTCTTTAGCTTAGTGGTCGTGTCCTACAGTCAGCGTGTGCTCTGATACCATCTCTGTAGCGACCAGACCTCAAACAGTCTGATCTCTGTGCTCCGGTGTCATCCCTGGATCAGTAATGCTGACACCACACAGTACTCGGAGGATTTATACAGAGTAGCAATCACACACTTATTACATCGAGTGTCTCAATAGAGAACTTATTACAATAAATATGGCTTAAGGCCATCTAATAACGATAACAGCGGAAGGCTTGGAAGATAAGCGAGTCCATCAACTCCAACGGCATCACTGAGTATAGAACCACGACCTAAAAACTCCTTAATCGTCGTCTGAAAAGTCTGCAATATTAACGTTGCAGCCCGAAACGGGTCAGCACATGGAATATGCTGGCAAGGTAACACATAGAGAGTAATGGAATGAAACAGCTATACTATATGCATATTTGGCTGGTGGAAAGCTCTATGGTTACAATTTTGCGTAAAGCCAATTTTTCCCTACTGCAAAGGAATAAATTTATTTAACTATCATGGTGGTTGTTAAACATTGAGAATGGCTGACAGCATCCTCAATCCCAATTAAGCATCGTCATTAACAAAACCTAACAAAATTAATTTAGAGTAACATGTTGAGATTCACATGATAATCCAAGTACTAGATACTCAAAACGTCCATAACCGGGGACACGGCTAACCATGATTAGTTTGTACACTCTGGAGAGGTTTGTGCACTTTTCCCCACAAGACTCGATCGCCTCCGTTTGGTTTCTCGCACTACATGATGTTTGAGAAGACGGATGACCGAGACATAGTCTTTCAGAAGCGCTAGCACCTTACGATGGATAGACCGTTACACCTACTTTCCCCTACATCTGCTAGTCTACCCTGTAAGAGTTCACACGACATAATCAACTATGCCAGAGCCCATAATGGCTTGTGGCCGCACAAGGAAGTTTCTAGTATGAAAAATCTCATGACCCCTTTGGGCCTGGGTGGCGGTCCATAAAAAAAATAGGCAATCCTGGAATACCAGGTACCTCAATCCACCCAGATGTGTGTTTAAGTTGCCACCTTAAGTAAACCATTAATTAACAATCTCACATCTGTCATGAAATACTCTCAAACCCAATCCACGTCTATAGCATAGCATGGCAATATAGCAAACGTAGAAGTAACTCCCAAAGGTTTGATAATAAACAGGTAATAGGTACTACCTCAACTACTTCCCATCCCACAATTTAATTAGATCCTAATCATGCAATGTTGAGGATTGATCTAATGCAATAAAACTGGGTAGTAGAAAAGGTATGATCAAAGTGTTACTTGCCTTGCTGATGATCCGCGAAACCTAGAGATTCGAAGTAACAGGCGGCGCACTCCGGGTATTCTATCGCAGACAAACAAACAAGCATACAATAAGCAGGTAAAAGTCAAATAAGAGAACTAACCAGAAAGTTCAACTTAAGAACTCCGGTTTGCAAAAAGAATCAAATCGAACGAAGCAACAAAAGTCAAACGGCGAAAGAAAACAACTTCGTTCTACTAATCTGGATCTAAGCAAATTTTACAGACAAAAACTTGTTTAAGTTGGTTAAACGGATAGAGGGTTTCGAGACGAAACTCCAGGCGCTTGAATCGCCTGATTCCGATAAACGAGCGAAAAGTTATACTAAAACGAAAATCGGATCAGAAATCGCGATCAGAAAATAATCGCGGAAAATCCGAGAAAAACGACGAACGAGATTAACGAACGAACGTTCGTTAACCGGATCTAAACGATGAGAACGTTCGTTAAAACGAACAAACGAGCGAACGCTCTCTAATTAACCTAAACCGAAAAAAAACTGATCTGAAAAAATGAAAACGAAAAAAACCGACGAAAACCGATCATTTTTAAAAAAAGCCGGCGGCGCGGGTTACGAGGTGAACCTCGGGGGCGGGTCGGCGAGGCGCGGCGGCGGCTGCGGCGTGGCGGCGCTGCGGCGGCGGCGGGGTCGGGCGCGGGCGGGCGGCGGCGCTAGGGTTCGGGGGCGCGGGGCTGGGCTGGCTTCGGCTGGGCTCCCCCCGGCTTATAAAGCCTACGCGGGCCGGAGTCCCGGTCGGACATGGCCCGTAGGTCGGTGCGATTTTTTTTAAATAATTACGCGCAGAAGGAAAAAAATAAAAAGAAATACTAAACGGACTCCTAAAATCCCGAAATAAATTTTCCCCGACTTCTAAAATCAAGCCGGACAAAGTGAACATTTATTTGGGGCCTAAATACAATTTTGGAAAACGCATATTTTTTCCTAAATTCAAATAAAATATCGAAAAACTCCGAAATAAAATCTTATTTGATTTCTTTATTAAATCCTCAATATTTCTTTATTTTCGGAAAGTCATTTTATTCCCTCTCTCATAATTTTGTAATAGAAATAATTGATGATAAAATAAATAAAAATCCAAATGATCCTATTCTCAATTTTTTGAGAAAACTCAAATATGAAAATAACGAAATCCCCAACTCTCTCTGTGGGTCCTTGAGTTGCTTAGGATTTCTAGGATCAAAACCAAAAGCAAATAATATGATAGGCATTGATGATCTAATGTATAACATTCCAAATTGAAAATTTGGGATGTTACAAACCTACCGCCCTTAAGATGAATCTCGCCCTCGAGATTCGGGTTGGCTAGAAAATAGATGAGGGTGGTCCTTGAGCAAATCTTCCTCTCATTCCCAGGTGGCTTCGTCCTCCGTGTGGTGGCTCCACTGAACCTTACAAAACTTGATAACCTTGCTGCGAGTGACTCGGCTGGCAAACTCGAGAATCTTAATTGGTTTCTCCTCATAGGTCAAATTGTTATCCAACTGGATTGCTTCCAATGGCACTGTGTCTCTCAAAGGTATGCCAGCCATCTCTGCGTGGCACTTCTTCAACTGAGAAACGTGGAACACATCATGAACTCCTGACAATCCTTCGGGCAATTCCAACTTGTAGGCCACTTCTCCCATACGTTCCAATACTCGGTATGGTCCTACAAATCGTGGTGCTAACTTTCCCTTAACTCCAAAGCGCTTTGTTCCCCGTAGTGGAGATACTCGAAGATAAACTCGGTCTCCGACTTCGTAAACTGTCTCCTTGCGTTTAGAATCTGTGTAGCTCTTCTGTCTGGACTAGGCTACCTTGAGCCTATCGCGAATCAACTTCACCTTCTATTTAGACTCTTTAATCAAATCAGGCCCAAACAACTGGCGGTCTCCAACTTCGTCCCACGACAACGGTGTCCTACACCTCCTTCCGTACAAGGCTTTGAAAGGGGCCATCTTTAAACTGGTTTGGTAACTGTTGTTGTAAGAGAACTCTGCATATGGCAAATTGTCGTCCCAACTAGATCCGTAATCTAGCGCACAAGCTCTCAGCATATCCTCCAAAATCTGATTGACTCTCTCGGTCTGTCCATCTGCTTGTGGATGAAAAGATGTACTGAATTCTAGCCTGGTTCCCAAAGTTTCATGCAACTGCTTCCAGAACTTTGAGGTAAACTGGGTTCCTCTATCTGATACGATACTCCTCGGAACTCCATGCAGACATACGATCCTGGTCATGTATATCTTTGCCAACTTAGCACTGGTGTATGTGGTCTTTACTGGGATGAAATGAGCTACTTTCGTCAACCGATCAACTACAACCCAAATCGAGTCATAGCCGGAACGAGTCCTTGGTAATCCCGTGATAAAATCCATGGCTAGCTTATCCCACTTCCATTCGGGTATCGGCAATGGTTGTAACAATCCTGCTGGCTTCTGGTGCTCTGCCTTTACTCTCTGACACACATCACAAACCGCTAGATACTCTGCAATATCTTTCTTCATTCCGGTCCACCAGAAAGTATCCTTCAAATCCAAATACATCTTGGTATTTCCTGGGTGAATCGAATAGGGTGAGTCATGTGCATCTTGCAGAATCAACTTCCTGATCTCCAGGTCATTGGGCACATAAACACGGTCTTCAAACCATAGGGTATCGTGCTCTTCCTCACGAAAACCTTTAGCCTTTCCTTCGCTCATTTTCTCCTTTATAGAGGCAATCTCCTTGTCAGTCTTCTGAGCTTTTCTGATTCTATCCATCAAAGTTGACTGAATCTCCAATGCTGCTACATAGCCTCTCGGAACTATTTCCAAACATAGTTCATGAAGATCCTCGGCTAACTCCTTTGGTATCTCCCCCGTCATTAATGTATTGACGTGGCTTTTGTGGCTTAATGCGTCAGCTACTACATTAGCCTTTCCGGGATGGTAATGCAATCTCATATCATAATCCTTGATGAGCTCCAACCATCTCCTTTGTCTGAGGTTCAACTCCTTCTGTGTGAAAATGTATTTCAAACTCTTATGATCCGTGTACACATCACAATGGTTTCCAATGAGGAAATGTCTCCATGTTCTCAATGCATGCACTACGGCTGCTAACTCCAAATCATGCATATCATAATTCAACTCATGAGGCTTAAGCTGTCTTGAGGCATATGAAACAACTCTCCCTTCCTGCATAAGCACTGCTCCAAGTCCTCAACGTGAAGCGTCGCAATATACCTCATAGTCCTTGGTCTGGTCTGGCAAAATCAACACTGGTGAGGTAACCAAACGTTTCTTCAACTCCTGGAAACTAGCCTCACACTCCTCGGTCCATATGAACTTGGTATCCTTCTTCAACAACTCCGTCATAGGTTTTGCAATCTTTGAGAAGTTCTCAATAAATCTCCAATAGTATCCTGCGAGTCGAAGAAAACTCCGGATCTCTCCAACTGTTGTTGGTGCTTCCCAATTGGTCACAGTGATAACCTTTGTGGGGTCAACTGCTATTCCTTCTCCGGATATAACGTGTCCGAGGAATCCTACTTCCTTCAACCAAAACTCACATTTGCTGAACTTGGCATATAACTGATGTTCTCTGAGCTTCTCAAGTACTAATCATAAATGTTCCTTATGCTCTTCTTCATTCTTAGAATAAACCAGAATATCATCAATGAACACTATGACGAACTTATCCAAGAACTCCATAAAAACTTTGTTCATCATGTTCATAAAATAGGCAGGTGTGTTGGTCAGACCAAATGACATAACGGTGTACTCATACAGTCCATATCTTGGGTGAAAGCTGTCTTAGGTATGTCCTGCTCTCGAATCTTCAACTGATGGCACCCTGATCGCAAATCGATCTTGGAAAACACTTTAGCTCCTTGCAAACGATCAAACAGATCATTGATCATCGGTAGTGGGTACTTGTTCTTGATCGTTACTTCATTCAATCCTCGGTAATTAACAACCATTCTTAACGATCCATCCGTCTTTTCCACTAGAAGTACGGGTGATCCCCAAGGCGACGAACTTGGGAGAACGTAACCTTTATCCAGTAACTCCTTAATATGCTTCTTAATCTCCACCAAATCCTTTGCGGGCATCCTGTATGGTCGCTTTGATATTGGTCCTGTGCCTGGCAAAAGCTCAATCAAAAACTCAATATCTCTATCTGGTGGCATGCCTGGCAACTCCCCTGGAAATACTTCAGGGAAATCCCTTACCACTGGTACTTCCTCCTGCACAACTCATGTTAAACAATTTACTTGAGTCCCTTTTGGCACATGTCGGGATACATACTTGATCCTTCTCCCTTCTGGGGTGGTAAGCAAGATCGACTTACTGGCGCAATCGATGTTTCCTCCATACATCGACAGCCAATCCATACCCAGAATTACATCCAATCCTTGTGATTCCAAAATGATTAAATCCGAGGGAAACACATGCCTACCTATACTCAATGGCACTTGAAAACATCCTTGACTGGCCATATACTCCTGCTGAGACATGGGCAGTACGAAAAGCCTGCTGAAACTGGTCCCATGTGACAGTGTCGACAGGGAAAGTGGCTGTGAAATTCTCCCACCATGATGTTGCGGGTCCTTCAAGCTGATGTGCGGAAAACTTCACCTTCTCCGCATCTGTACATCCTGCTGTAGTCAACTCTCTAGCTGTCTTGCGGAGCCAATCATCTGCTACTATCGGCTCGGTGCTACTGGAAAACACCGGCGGATTCAGCCTAATAAAACGGGCTAAGTGATCCACAGGTGGTGGTGGTGGTGGTGGGTTGTTGTTGTTGTTGTTGTTGTTGTTGTTGTTGTTGTTGTTGTTCCCCTGATTCTGATTCTGGACTAGCAACTACATCGATGTGTTCTGCTGCTGGATCAACTGGGTGAGCTCCGGTGGAAAGGTAAATCTGGGGTCACGTCTCGGAGGCATCTGAGGGTTTAGAAAAGATGAGATTTAAGAATAGAGGGGGTCTAAAGAGAAAACACTACCCATATGCACATGAGGCAAAAGCAAACAATTCACTTCATTCAATCAAACAAGGGCATACAATCGAACTAACTATCGCAAAAGTGCTCGGACTACTATATTTACATGGTGGACTACTACTACTTATGAGGTGGTCTACTAGAAATATTCTTCGGTTGCAGGCTCCATGATATCTGCTCCGGCTTCATTAACATAATCATCATCGCTGTCATCTGGGTCTGAGTCGGTGTCGTCGATGATGATGTAGTCTTCCGGGCGAATCTCCTTGGGTTCTTCGTCTTCATCTACTCGTGTAGGGCCTCCCATAAATATCCCGATCTTCTTGATCAGATCGTCATTATTATCCACCAATACTTCGATTTCCTCTTCATAATCTTCACGTGTAGCCTTGAGTTCTTCCTCTAGTTCCTTGATTCTTGTCCTTGCCTTCTTCAGGTCTATCATGTCGGCGCACATCTGGTTCTCCTGTCGTCGAATGTGCTGGTTTAACTCCTGGATAAAAGCTGCAACTGATCTATCCTTCCTGGTGCTGATCATCTCCCAGTGCTCATCTCGGCGCCCACAAATCTGGTAGATAGTATCCTTGAGATCATTGCGGTAGACTTCTCCAATGCGTCCCATGGCGATGTGAGCTGCCATGCTCTTTCCTAGACTCCAAGTTGGTGCATCAAAAGAAAACTCTATGGGCTCAGTGACTGGCATGAACGTCCTTCCTGGAACTTGAACTTGAATCATCCATCGCTCTTCTTCAGGTAAAGTGGCGTTGTAGGTTCCGGTGAAGCTTGGTACTCCTATGTTCAGGTATCTAGTGACTTCCTTCAAGTGACGTCCAAAGGGTGTATCTTCATCCGGTTGCGTGAACTTGTTCCTTGCATCCGCCATCCTAAAGAGGTAGAAAAGATGAGAGGTCAGAAGAGAAGAGAGTGAATAGTGATCTAGTCGTCTAGCTTAGTGGTCGTGTCCTACAGTCAGCGTGTGCTCTGATATACCATCTCTGTAGCGACCAGACCTCAACCAGTCGAAATCTCTATGCTCCGGTGTCATCCCTGGATCAGTAATGCTGACACCACACAGTACTCGGAGGATTTATAATAGAGTAGCAATCACACACTTATAACATCGAGTGTCTCAATAGAGAACTAATTACAATAAATATGGCTTAAGGCCATCTAATAACGATAACATCGGAAGGCTTGGAAGATAAGCGAGTCCATCAACTCCAACGGCATCACTGAGTATAGAACCACGACCTAAAAACTCCTTAATCATCGTCTGAAAAGTCTGCAACATTAACGTTGCATCCCGAAATGGGTCAGCACATGGAATACGCTGGCAAGGTAACACATAGAGAGTAATGGAATGAAACAGCTATACTATATGCATATTTGGCTGGTGGAAAGCTCTATGGTTACAATTTTGCGTAAAGCCAATTTTTCCCTACTACAAAGGAATAAATTTATTTAACTATCATGGTGGTTGTTAAACATTGAGAATGGTTGACAACATCCTCAATTCCAATTAAGCATCATCATTAACAAAACTCAACAAAATTAATTTAGAGTAACATGTTGAGATTCACATGATAATCCAAGTACTAGATACAAAAAATGTCCATAACCGGGGACATAGCTAACCATGATTAGTTTATACACTCTACAGAGGTTTGTGCACTTTTCCCCATAAGACTCGATCGCCTCCGTTTGGTTTCTCGCACTACCTGGTGTTTGAGAAGACGGATGACCGAGACATAGTCTTTCAGAAGCGCTAGAACCTTACGATGGATAGACCGTTACACCTACTTTCCCCTACATCTGCTAGTCTACCCTGTAAGAGTTCGCACGACATAATCAACTATGCCAGAGCCCATAATGGCTTGTGGCTGCACACGGAAGTTTCTAGTATGAAAAATCTCACGATCCCTTTGGGCCTGGGTGGCGGTCAATAAAAAAACAGGCAATCCTGGAATACCCAGGTACCTCAATCCACCCAGATGTGTGTTTAAGTTGCCACCTTAGATAAACCATTAATTAACAAACTCACATCTGTCATGGATATCACTCACCCAATCCACGTCTACTAGCATAGCATGGCATAATGGTAGATGTAGAAGTAACTCCCAAAGGTTTGATAATATAACAGCTAATAGGTACTACCTCAACTACTTCCCATCCCACAATTTAATTAGATCCTAATCATGCAATGTTTGAGGATTTGATCTAATGCAATAAAACTGGGTAGTAGAAAAGGTATGATCAAAGTGTTACTTGCCTTGCTGATGATCCGCGAAACCTAAAGATTCGAAGTAACAGGCGGCACACTCCGGGTATTCTATCACAGAAAAACAAACAAGCATACAATAAGCACTCATCTAATGCACAGGTAAAAGTCAAATAAGAGAACTAACCAAAACGTTCAACTTAAGAACTCTGGTTTGCAAAAAGAATCAAATCGAACGAACCAACAAAAGTCAAACGGCGAAAGAAAACAACTTTGTTTTACTAATCTGGATCTAAGTCAAATTTTACAGTAGCAAAAACTTGTTTGAGTTGGTTAAACGGATAGAGGGTTTCGAGACGAAACTCCAGGCGCTTGAATCGCCTGATTCCGATTAACGAGCAAAAAGTTATACTAGAACCAAAATCGGATCAGAAATCGCGATCAGAAAATAATCACGGAAAATCCGAAAAAAAGAAAAACGACGAACGGATTAACGAACGAACGTTCGTTAACCGGATCTAAAGGATGAGAACGTTCGTTAAAACGAACGAACGAGCAAACGCTCGCTAATTAACCTAAATCGAAAAAAGTGATCTAAAAAACGAAAACTAAAAAAACTGACAAAAACCGACTGAAAACCGATCGGTTTTTTTATAAAAACTGACGGCGCGGGTTACGAGGCGAACCTCGGGCGGCGGGTCTTCGAGGCAGCGGCGCGGCGGCTCCGGCGACAGTAGGCGGCGGCGGCGTGCAGCGCTGGCGGCGGCGACGGCGGGGTCGGGCGCGGGCGGGCGGCGGAGCTAGGGTTCGGGGCCGCGGGGCTGGGCTGGCTTTGGCTGGGCTCCCACCCGGCTTATAAAGCCTACGCAGTCCGGAGTCCCGGTCGGACACGGCCCGTAGGTCGGTGCGATTTTTTTAATAATTACGCGCAGAAGAAAAAAAAGAAATACTAAACGGACTCCAAAAATCCCGAAATAAATTTTCCCCGACTTCTAAAATCAAGCCGGACAAAGTGAACATTTATTTGGGGCCTAAATGCAATATTGAAAAACGCATATTTTTCCTAAATTCAAATAAAATATCAAAAAACTCCGAAATAAAATCTTATTTGATTTCTTTATTAAATCCTCAATATTTCTTTATTTTGGGAAAGTCATTTTGTTCCCTCTCTCATAATTTTGTAATAGAAATAATTGATGATAAAATAAATAAAAATCAAATGATTCTATTCTCAATTTTTGAGAAAACTCAAATATGAAAATAACGAAATCCCCAACTCTCTCCGTGGGTCCTTGAGTTGCTTAGGATTTCTAGGATCAAAACCAAAAGCAAATAATATATGATATGCATTGATGATCTAATGTATAACATTCCAAATTGAAAAATTTGGGATGTTACAATAAGTGAAGCACTAGAGCAAATTTTCCTAGCTCAAAAAATATAAGTGAAGCACATAGAACATTCTAATAAATCATGAATCATGCGTGTCTCTCTCAAAAGGTGTGTACAGCAAGGATGATTGTGGCAAACTAAAAAGCAAAGACTCAAATCATACAAGACACTCCAAGCAAAACATATATCATGTGGTGAATAAAAATATAGCCTCAAGTAAAGTTACCGATAGACGAAGACGAAAGAGGGGATGCCTTCCCAAGGCATCCCCAAGCTTAGGCTTTTTGACATCCTTGAATATTACCTTGGGGTGTCTTGGGATCCCAAAGCTTAGGCTCTTGCTACTCCTTATTCCATAGGCCATCAAATCCTTACCCAAAACTTGAAAACTTCACAACACAAAACTTCAACGGAAAATATCGTAACATCCGTTAGTATAAGAAAATAAATCACCACTTTTGGTACTGCTGTGAACTCATTATTTATATTGGTGTAATATCTACTATATTCCAACTTTTCTATGGTTCATACCCCCCCCACCCGATACTAGCCATAGAAGCATCAAAATAAGCAAACAACACGCGAAAAACAGAATCTGTCAAAAACAGAATAGTTTGTAGAAATCTGGAGATTTCTAATACTTATGTAACTCCAAAAATTCTGAGAAATTAGGAAGTCCTAGAATTTTTTTATTAATCGTCCACAAAAATAATCAGTATTTTATCGCGCTTCTGTTAAAACTTAAAACTAATATCCTGGGCACAAAAGCTTTTGTTTTTCAGCAGGATCAAATTTACTATCGTCGTAAGCTAACCCAAAGGACTTACTTGGCACAAACACTAATTCAAACACAAAACCACATCTAACCATAGTATAGATGATTTATTCAAAGGAAAACAGGACCTAAAAATCAAGAAAAAATAAAATTGGGTTGCCTCCCAACAAGCGCTATTGTTTAACGCCCCTAGCTAGGCATAAAAACACGAATAGATCTAAGTATTATCATCTTTGGCACGCAATCTATAAGTGGCTCTCATAATAGATTCATAAGGCAATTTAATTTTCTTTCTTAGAAAGTGTTCCATGCCTTTCCTTAATGGAAACTGAAATCTAATGCTACCTTCTTTCATATCAATAATTGCACCAATCGTTCTAAGGATAGCTCTACCAAGAATAATATGATATGTAGGATTGCAATCTATATCGAGAACAATGAAAATCTATGGGCACAAAATTCCTATTTCCAACAATAAGAACATCATTAATTCTTCCCATAGGTTTCTTAATAGTGGAATTCGTAAGATGCAAATTTAAGTAACAATCATCAAATTCACGGAAACCTAACACATCACATAAAGTTTTCGGAATCGTGGAAACACTAGCACCCAAATCACACAAAGCATATCATTCATAATCTTTAATCTTAATCTTAATAGTAGGTTCCCACTCATCATAAAGTTTTCTAGGAATAGAAACTTCCAAATTAAGCTTTTCTTCATAAGATTGCATCATAGCATCAACGATATGTTTAGTAAAAGCTCTGTTTTGATTATAAGCATGAGGAGAATTCAACACGAATTGCAACAAGGAAATACAACATATTAAAGAGCAATTATCATAATTAAAGTCCTTGAAATCTAAAATAGTGGGTTCATTGCTATCTAAAGTTTTGACCTCTCCATCCCCACTTTTATCAATTTTTGCATCAAGATCTAAAAACTCTGAATCATTGGGACGCCTTCTAACTAAAGTTGACTCATCTTCAGTCCCATATTTATCATGATTTATATTGGAAAACAAATATTCAATAAGAGTCACATCAATCATTTTTAGATCTTCATCATTATTTTCATGAAAACTAGAAGAACACGCTTTTATAAACCAATCTTTCTTAGCACGCATCTTAGCGGTTTTTTCTTTGCATTCATCAATGGAAATTCTCATGGCTTTGAGAGACTCATTGATATCATGCTTAGGTGGAATAGATCTAAGTTTCAAAGAATCAACATCAAGAGAAATTATATCCATGTTCCTAGCCAAATAATCAATCTTAAGCAATTTTTCTTCAATCAAAGCATTGAAATTCTTTTGCGAACTAATAAATTCTTTAACACTATTCTCAAATTCAAAGGGCATATTATTATAATTTCCATAAGAATTGTTGTAGGAATTACCATAATTAATAGAGGAATTACTAGGAAATGGCCTAGGATTAAAATTACCTCTATACGCGTTATTACCAAAATTGTTCCTACCAACAAAATTCACATCCATAGATTCATTATTGTTTTCAATCAAAGTAGACAAAGGCATATCATTAGGATAAATAGGAGCACTCTTATTAGCAAACAATACCATAAGCTTATTCATCTTTCCACTCAAAACATTTATTTCTTCAATTGCATGCACCTTTTTACTAGTGGAAGATCTTTCAGTATGCCATTGAGAATAATTAACCCTAATATTATCTAGGAGTTTGGTAGCTTCTCCTAAAGTGATTTCCATAAAAGTTCCTCCCGCGCCCGAATCTAAAAGATTTCTAGAACCAAAATCCAATCCGGCATAAAAAATTGTATAATCATCCACATATTCAAACCATGAGTAGGGCAATCTGTAATCATCAATTTCATCATCTCCCAAGATTGTGCAACATGTTCATGATCAAGTTGCTTAAAACTCATAATATCATTCCTAAGGGAGATGATCAGCGTACTTATGCAAGACGGCAAGGTGGTAGCATATGCATCGCGATAGCTATGACCCCACGAGGGAAATTATCCTACTCATGATCTGTAATTGGCCGCAGTGGTTCATGCTCTAAAAATTTGGAGACACTACCTCATCGGGAAGAGGTGCCAAATTTTTATCGACAACAAAAGTCTCAAGTATATATTTACTCAGCCAGATTTAAATCTCCGTCAACGAAGATGGCTTGATTTAGTCAAGGATTATGGTCTTGGAATAAATTACCACCCGGGTAAGGCCAACGTGGTTGATGATGCACTCAGTCGAAAGCCTGTCAGCCTAAATGTCATATTAAAATCCTTGCCTCCTGAACTTCAAGAGGAGATTGCTCAGCTCAAGCTGGTCATAGTTGATGCTGGTCTTGCTAATATTTTGGAAGTTGCACCTACACTTGAGGAAGAGATCCGCAAGGCCCAGCCAGCTAGCACCATCCTGCAGAAACGTGCCAGGAGTATGGTACCAGGACAGACTTCAGATTTTTCAAAGGACCAATTTGGTACCCTCCGATTCCGTGGAAAGATTTGTGTACCCAGCCAGGCGGACTTAAAGAAGAAAATCTTGTTAGAAGCACACTAATCTTCATATTCTATTCACCCTAGAGGTACGAAAATGTATGAAGACCTCCGACAAATATTCTGGCGGGATGGAATGAAGAAAGACATTGCCTATTTTGTGGCTTGTTGCGACATATTCAACAAGGTGAAGGCAAAGCATCAGAAGCCAGCCGGACTTCTCCAACCGCTGCCAGTTTCACAATGGAAATGGGATGATGTCTGCATGGATTTTATCACAGGTCTACCTAAGTCTCACCGAGGCAATGATGCAATCTGGGTCATAGTGGACACCTTGACCAAGGTGGCTCACTTTATCCCGATCAGAACCACATATCGAGCGGATCAACTTGCACAACTGTATGTATCCAAAATAGTCAGTCTGCATGAGGTACCCCGAACAATCACTTCCGACCGGGGATCACTTTTTACCTCCGCTTTTTGGTCCCATCTCTATCAAGCCTTGGGGATAGCGCTAAAATATAGTACCGCTTATCATCCTCAGACTGATGGACAGACTGAGTGGGTAAACCAAATACTCGAAGATATGCTACGAGCCTATGCTTTGGCCCAAGGGCCTAAATGGGAAGACTGCATGCCATATGTCGAGTTCTCTTATAACAACAGATTCCATACGAGTCTAAATATGATGTCACTGTATGAGGCTTTGTATGGCCGTAAGTGCCGCACTCGTGTAAATTGGTCTCAAACTGGAGATAGCCGTATTTTCGGAACATATCTCATGATGGAAGCTGAGAAGCAAGTTAAGGAAATCCAAGACAGATTACAATTGGCCAAATCGTGGCAAAAGAGTTATTATGATGCAGAGCACCAACAGATTAGTTTTGAACCAGGAGAACACGTATATCTCTGAGTCACCGTGACGCCCCAAGACCGATGTGCCAGGTGTCTTCCTGTTATTCGCCGACGTTGCCATGTCATTTGCTTGCGTGTTGCATTTTATCATGTCAACATCCGCATTGCATCATCATGTTTTCAAAACTTGCATCTGTCTGGGTTCCCCCAGTTCCGTCCGTTGTCCGTTCTGATCCCAGACTCACTTGCACGCGCCCGCGGCACGTCCAAAATATTATTTTATAAGTGGCCGGAAAATGTTCTCGGATTGGGTTGAAAGTTGGCTTGTGGTCTTATTATAGTGTAGATAGACTGCCTCTCAAGTTTCATCGCATTCGGAGTTCATTTGATAGCCCAACCGTTAAACTATAGCGGCATTATAGCCGGTCTAACGTCGGACGTTTTTGGTCTCCGGAAACAGTCATCGGGCCTCTCTCTCTTCTCTTATCTCAACCTGAGGCCTTCTGCACAGTCCACTACGTACCGCCGGGCCTAGCGTAAGCTCTCTCGTCAGCCCGCGGCCCTCCTCTCGCGGCGCATCCGAAAGTTGTGCCGGACCCGACCCGGACAGTCGTCACCGTTGGATCCGGATCAACCCCAAACATCTACAAAACATCTTTGTTTTGTTAGTTGGGCCCCCCAACCTAATTATCCGGGATCGTCCGATTACGATCGGACGGACCGAATAGCCCCTAACCAAACCCACTCGCTATATATATTAGCCTAATAACCTAGACCAATCCCTAATCCCTAGGGATCCTCCTAGCCGCCGCCACCACACTGTCTCTTCTCGGTTTTCCGTGTCCGACCAACCAGCTCCTCCCCTCAATTTCATCACCAAGCCAATCGGCAGCCTCCCTGCGTAGCCGAGCCCCTGGCCCCGATCCAGTCAACAGAGGCCCAGCCTCCTCTCGCTCTCGTGCGCGAGCACGCGCCCATGAGCTCAAGGAGGAGAGCCCCGATGCCCTCTGCGCCTCGTCCCGAAGCTCGCCCGAGCCTCACCTCCAGGACCTGTCTCCGGTTGCCACACCGCCTCGCTGACCCCGCCGCCGACGAGCTTCATCAACACGTCGATAGGATCCCACTGCCCCGTCTCTTTCTTCCTTCTTTTTTTCCTGTCTCTCTCTCTCCCGCTCTGATCTCTCTCTATCCCTCCTCTTCAGGTACCCCATCCCGTTTCCAGGAGCTCTGAAGCACCGGCGCCGCTAGGTCCGACCGGGCCTGAGGCCTCCGTCCATTTCACCGGCGTTTCCCTTTGAATCTCGTCGCCAAAGCTCCATCCCCGCTGCTGCCTTCCCGTCCGGCGCCGCTACTGCTCTGCTTCCGACGAGCAGAGGACCGCGCCCGCTTCTGTGCCTCCCCGCTGTACAGATCGAGCAAGAGGAGCTCGCCCGGTCCAGCCTCCTTCGTTGACCGCGTCCAGCTGCTCGGCCCACCAGGGCAGCGCCTAGCCCAGCCTCCTGCGGGCCTGCTGCTTCACCGACCTAGGCCAAGGCCCACAAGGTGAGCTGCGCCCCACCCAAACCCTATTCAGCCCCAGTTCCATCGGTTTCAGCCCAGTATATTTTTTCCCTGTTCTACGATTTTCCTATTTATTTCCAGAGACATCAGTTTTATAGATAACCCACCTAGTTTCATGCATTTAATAACTTCACAACCGTGCATCGGATCTAAATAAATTATAAATGAAAGTTTCTTAGAATTTTGTCTAGTTTAATAATTTTCAACTTTCATGCATGTTTAAAATGTCTAAAATGATGTTTGTTTAAATTTGCTCCTATGTCATGCTAAAATGCTTTAATTCATAACTAATTAACCGTAGCTCTGAACTTAATAAACTTTATATGTAAATGGGGTAGAAAAATGCCTAGTTTAACAACTCTAAAATTGTGTTTAGGGCAAAATAGTACCAAACCTAATATATGCATATGGGGATTTACCGGAATTGTTGTTCGTTGCTTCCGGCCTCATTTAACCTTGACTAGATAGGTAGTTTTACTTTGCTTCACCCTCTTGCCATGTTTAACAACATTTAATATTGTTGGGAACATAAACGAGATCAGACTAAATAACTTGTCGTGGTGTTTCGTCAATATGAAACTCGTTGCATATCGAGCTCCACTTAATTTGTAGGGTTGCTTGTGCATTTTGCCATGCCATGACTCATTAAACCGGACATGCATCATACTTGATTGTGCATCATGCCATGATTATGTGGTGGTTGTTTACTATGTTGTTTGCTTTCTTTCCGGTGTTGCTTCTTTGGGTTAGTTCCGATAACATCGCGTTTGTGAGGATTCCTTCGACTATGTCTGTTTGTCTTCTTCATGGACTCGTTCTTCTTCCTTGCGGGATCTCAGGCAAGATGACCATACCCTCGAAATCACTTCTATCTTTGCCTGCTAGATGCTCGCTCTTTTGCTATGCCTATGCTGCGATACCTACCACTTGCTTATCATGCCTCCCATATTGTTGAGCCAAGCCTCTAACCCACCTTGTCCTAGCAAACCGTTGTTTGGCTATGTTACCGCTTTGCTCAGCCCCTCTTATAGCGTTGTTAGTTGCAGGTGAAGATTGGAGCTTGTTCCATGTTTGGAACATGGATATTTTGTTGGGATATCACAATATCTCTTATTTAATTAAAGCATCTATATACTTGGTAAAGGGTGGAAGGCTCGGCCTTATGCCTGGTGTTTTGTTCCACTCTTGTCGCTCTAGTTTCCGTCATATCGGTGTTATGTTCCCGGATTTTGCGTTCCTTACGCGGTTAGGTTATAATGGGAACCCCTTGACAGTTCGCCTTGAATAAAACTCCTCCAGCAAGGCCCAACCTTGGTTTTACCATTTGCACTAACAACCTACCACCTTCCCTTGGGTTTTGGAGACTCAAGGGTCATCTTTATTTTAACCCCCCGGGCCAGTGCTTCCCTAAGTGTTGGTCCGAACTGAGCTGCCTGCGGGGCCACCACGGGGAAGCTTGAGGGTTGGTTTTACTCGTAGCTAGTCTCATCTGAGTGTGCCCTGAGAACGAGATATGTGCAGCTCCTATCGGGATTTGTCGGCACATTCGGGCGGCTTTGCTGGACTTGTTTTACCATTGTCGAGGATGTCTTGTAACCGGGATGTCGAGTCTGATCGGATTGTCTTGGGAGAAGGAATATCCTTCGTTGACCATGAGAGCTTGTGATGGGCTAAGTTGGGACATCCCTGCAGGGATTTGAACTTTCGAAAGCCTTGCCCGCGGTTATGGGCAGATGAGAATTTGTTAATGTCCGGTTGTTAGAAAACCTGAAGTTGATCTTAATTAAAATACACCAACCGCGTGTGTAACCGTGATGGTCTCTTCTCGGCGGTGTCCGGGAAGTGAACACGTTGTTGGAGTAATGCTTGACGTAGGTTGTTCTAGGATCACTTCTTGATCATAGTTGTTCGATCGTGCTTTTGCCTTCTCTTCTCGCTCTCATTTGCGTATGTTAGCCACCAAATATGCTAGTCGCTTGCTGCAGCTCCACCTCATACTTTTACCCTTCCTATAAGCTTAAATAGTCTTGATCGCGAGGGTGTGATATTGCTGAGTCCCCGTGACTCACAGATACTTCCAAAACTAGTTTGCAGGTGCTCGATGATACCGTACAGGTGACACAACCAAGCTCAAGGAGGAGCTCGATGAAGATCGTGTTCGTTATGTTGTTTCCGTTTCCAGTTGATCAGTAGTGGAGCCCAGTTGGGACGATCGGGGATCTGTGTAGTATTTGGGGTAGTCTTCTTTTATTTTGGTTTCGTAGTTGGACCTTGAGTGTATTTGGATGAATGTAATGCTTTATTCATGTATTGTGTGAAGTGGTGATTGTAAGCCAACTATGTATCTCTTTCCCTTATGTATTACATGGATTGTGTGAAGATTACCTCACTTGCGACATTGCTTTCAATGCGGTTATGCCTCTAAGTCGTGCTTCGACACGTGGGAGATATAGGCGCATCGAGGGCGTTACAAGTTGGTAATCAGAGCCTTCCCCGACCTTAGGAGCCCCCTGCTTGATCGAATCGCTGGCGTTGTTGAGTCTAGAAAAATGTTTTGAGTCATTTAGGATTATATATATCGGAGAGTAGGATTATTTTTACTCCTCAGTCCCTTCGTCGCTCTAGTGAGGCCTCCTGACGTAGAGTTTTGACTATTCTCTTCTCAAATTTCACTAAATTTTTTTTTTGGATCACACGGGTATCTTGGAATCGTTCCGATGGTTTTGTGACGAGAACATTATTTTTGGTGCCTCCTGACATTTAGGGGTTGTGGCAGTGTCCCGGGGAGTTGAGCTCTGAGGTGTTGTCGTCACAATTTTATCGTTGAGATTCTGGAATACCCAAGTTTTGCCGACATCAAAAATCTCTTTTATGCAGTTGTTGGTGAGATAACCTCGACGCCACCCAGTACTGGGGCGGGAGTTCAGGAGTATTGCCATAACTCGTATAACGGATGCTTTTCGAAGGTTGAGGTAACGATTTCCGAAGGTTTCTTGGTTATGTGTTGGAGGATGGATACAGCTGGATGTAGGATTTGCTAGCTTTGGGTGAGATATTATGCTTCCCTTGTATCCCCAACACCTGATTGCATAACCGGAAAGTTTCAGGAGTTTATAAGTGGGAATTCAAGTAGCTCTTAGGATATCTTTCCGACAGATGTATGATATGAAATTGGGGTTCGACGTCTAGTGGTCCGCCTATCCATGGTTGGTTTTACAGTGGTCTCGTTGTGTCTTAAAGAGTCCTTGGCTATGCCGAATCGGGGACGCTTCATATGTCTTGTGCACTGCCTTGTACATGATGGTGCTGTACGATCGAGCCCGTGTAGGCCCACCATGAAAACTTCGAACGAAATCTCTATCATATGTTTGTTCCGGCTTATTTTGCAAGCCAATCCTTTGTTTTGTTTTCAGTTGTGGTATTCGAGTTGCTTCGAAGTCAAATGTTGATTCCATACCTTTCCTAAGCGGTGTTCTCATACTCCTATGCGGATACTAATCCTTCTCGATCATCGAGTTTATCATGACAATCCTTGTTAACCGGTGCGATTCTCTTCAAGATGATCCTATCATTTGTCTCATCCGCAAGATCAACTCCAAGTCTTCTCAATGTTGTTCGTTTCATCTGTCTCCAAGTTGCCTTTGTTTTTTTCCCGCCCACCCACCCTTGTTTTTCTTCAAGGACTCAGATTTCTCGATCAAGTATCCATCGTATGGATGTGAAGACTCTTCATTCTTGTCTTTCGATGTTCTTATCCAGTGATTCTCATGAAGATTCTAACGGAGCTTCAAGTGTTGTATTCTTCGATCTTCTCTTCTCCAGTGGATTTAATTCAAACTTTATCGATCTTATCCTTCCCTCGTTTCTAATGTTTTATCATGTCGGTGCACCTCTTAATCATTCATCTCGCTATTAATTGTTCCGGAGTGCTCAAGATATCTCGAATATTCGTGTTTCCACTCTGCTTTCATTCAAGATCTTTCGAGGATGTTATCTCATTCTAGCCATTTAATGCAACCGGTGCAGTCTCTCTTTTAAATCTCTTCAACGGTGTTTCTTTTGAGTGGGCCCTAACCCACAGGTCTTTTTCCAGGATCTTACCTGACACTTCTTATTTTCCCGGAGCTATCCTCAAATATCTTTTCGAAGTTTGACATAAGAATGATTCATCATCAGTCATATGTATTTCTCCAAGATTTTTCAAATTCTTTTCATCGTTGGCTCAATCTCTTTGCTTTTGATTCTTCTGGAGTGCCTCTACAATTCTTGGTGGTGTTTCTCGTCGTCATTCTCGGATCTTGAAGACCGAAGAAGAGTTTCTCTTTAATCTTGCTCCATTCTCTTCAAAGATTCGTGATTCTAGTTTGTTGCCATCATCTCATAATTGTTTTAGAATGTCAGAATTCTTTTCACCCATCCGAAGCAATTCAAGAGTCTTCTCAGTTTGATTATCCGGAGCCCATCATCTAAGATTATTCATTCTTAGCTTTCAGCTATGGTTCTCCAAATCCTACCAGTGCTTCCTTCAAGTGATCTCTAATTAGTTCGTGATCCCTTCGTTCTCATGGATCTAAATTCTCTCAAGCATCTTCGTGTATTTGCTAATCCTTCCGGGTGTTTCTTCATGTTTTATTCGTTCTTTTTCAATTCTTATGGTGGTTCGTTCAAGATCTCTCTTCCTTGTTTTTCATATCAATTCTTTTGCTGTTTTCAAATCCTACTGGTGGTCCACTGAGTTTGCGCTATATCTATATTTAATCCTTTCTACGAGAATAAGTAGTATTCCAAATCCGCTGCTTGTCATCAATCTAAATTGGTGAAGGTTCCGCATAATGTAATTCTTATTCTTGTTTCATCGAATGAATTCAATTCTTTATTCCGGAGGTTCATCAAAATTCTCAGTTTCTATTGTTTCATCTTCTCTTTTTTCCCGGAGTTCCAACCTTTTTCAATTATTTCACCACGGAGATTCATCTAAATTGGTACAAGGATTCACCTTGTGTTTTCAACCTCTCTTTCTTTTTGTTATCCTTTGTTACCGGAGTTCTTCATGGAGGCTCATCATGGTGGTTCATCAAAGATTTAATTCCTTCTCAAAGTGTTCATCAAGTTTCTTTTCAAAGGAGCTCAAGTTTCTTCATCTTGCATTCCGGGGTGCAAATCTCCTTTCCGTATCATCGAAGGTGGTATTATGTCATTCTTGATAATTTGAGTTCATGTTTCATGATTCACATGTTGTTAAGAATGAGATATATTAAATCCATAAATCTCTTCTTTGGAGTTATCTTGGGTTATATTTCATATAAAGCCTTCCCTAAGGATTGTTGCTATCTATGGTGCTTATAAAGGACCCAAGTTCTTCTTTATCCTCCCGATGAAATACTTTCTCGTCTCCTTGTTCATACCAATCCAATTCTTTTTTCCGTGAGTGGCAGGTTGTCACCTCATAATTTGAGATGTATTCCATAAGACCATATCAAGCTTATCCTTTCGTTGTTGGAGTTCTGACAACTCCGATCGACCCTTCTCCTAAGGATGCCCTCACAAGCTCTTTTGTGGCAGAAGTTGGCATTTTCTTCTCAATTCTCCTATTTCAATTATCTATCTTCTATTCTTTCGTTCCGGAGGCATTGCGATGTTTTTTTCACCCATCATTTCGTTTTGTCAAAGATCATGTTCTTTTCATGCCTATCCATTTAACTGGAGTGTTGAGCCCTTTTGCTCAAGTTCTTTTCGCCTTATCAAGCCTTGCATCTCTTTCAACCGGAGTGTTGTCTGGAATCTTTCTTACCCCTTGCTCCATTCATTCAATAGTTCCGGAGGCAATGTGTTGTGATTTCATCAAGTATCTTCT
>NC_053025.1:143494979-143586891 GCF_003073215.2 Triticum urartu
TCTTTATTCATAAACACATAGGAAATATCATCATACATGATTGCCTCTAGGGCATATCTCCAACACAAATTTGATCATTCAAAGTAAGGGGACTAAAAAGATCATCTTCATTAAGCATATCATCCCCAAGCTTGGGACAAACATTAATTGCAGCAAATAAATTTTCAAACATGTCATTCTCATCAAACATAGCGTCCCCAAGCTTGTGGCTTGGCATATCATAAGCATAATCACTCTCATCATTAATAGTATGAATAGCGCCAATGGTATAACAATTGCTATCATCATAATTTCCCATGTTGGTGCCAAAAAGATTACCAAGATTATAAGTAGTACCATTATCTTCCCAATCATAATCATCACAACAAGCAATAGGCATAAAAAAATCATCATCAATAGTGCTCTAGGACATTGTGCCATAAGACATAGAAGCAATATCATCATCAAGCGCATCATCTTCCACAATTATTTTTGATTCATTTTTATGAGGCACAACAATAATAGGAGCAACATTATTTGGGAGAGATGCCTTTTTACCTCTATTCTTTCTACTTTTCTTCTTCTTCACCACATCATGTGTGGGTTTAATTAATTTTTTCAAGCTTCTTATTGATGAGATTGGTTGAATAGGGAGCTCCCCCTCGTCACCTATTTCATCATGAGAGATAATAGGAGGGAAAGTGGATATCTTTACCCTTTCATTAGTATTCCTTTTATATTCTATTGGGTTTCCCATCTTTCTATAGTTGGCAATATAAGCATTCTCATTGCAATTTACCATGCAAAACATATACATATTTTTTAGATTAGTTTCAATATCGTCTGTGAAAATGAATACTTCAAACCAACTACTTTTATATGTCAATTCTTCACTCCCCAAAAATAAACAAAGTTCATTATAAAGTTCTAGGGTGATCAAGTTATTGCAATATTTGGACATGATTCGGTCATGAAAAAGCATGCATTGGAAATTAAGGTGACCAACTTTATTGCAAAGTTCATAAGTAATAGGACAAAGAGAAAATAATTTTATAGCTAATTCATCTATCACTTCGAGCAAAAAATTTATTCTATCATGTTTATGCTTCTTACAAAATCCATATTCCCTATAAGGCACGTCTTCACAAACTTTATGCACTCCACAAAAATTGACATGCTTATAAGAAACATTTTTATTATGACTAGTGCAATAATCATTAGTATTTAGGATATTCCAAGAAGTCATACTAACAACATTGCAATCATGCTCATCATTCATGCCAACCATTTCATTGAATTCTTCTTCTATCAATTGAGCACAATTTTCCTTTCCATCATTTTCAAGAAAGACATTATAAAGATTAACAACATGAGACCACCTCAAATCCATTTTATTAGAATTTTCTTTTTATAAACCAAACTAGTCATAAAACAATAAACTAAAAGATTCGATTGCAAGATCTAAAGATATACCTTCAAGCACTCACCTCCCCGGCAACGGCGCCAGAAAAGAGCTTGATGTCTACTACGCAACTTCATTCTTGTAGACTCATGTTGGGCCTCCAAGCGTAGAGTTTTGTAGGACAGCAGCAATTTTCCCTCAAGTGGATGACCCAAGGTTTATAAATCTGTGGGAGGCGTAGGATGAAGATGGTCTCTCTCAAACAACCCTGCAACCAAATAATAAAAAGTCTCTTGTGTCCCCAACACACCAAATACAATGGTAATTTGTATAGGTGCACTAGTTCGGCGAAGAGATGGTGATACTAGTGTAGTAATGATAGTAGATATTGATTTTTATAACAGTAACAATAAAAAAACAGCAAGGTAGCTAGTAACAAAAGTGAGCACATACGGTATTGCAATGCTTGAAAATGAGGCCTAGGGTCCGTACTTTCACTAGTGCAATCTCTCAACAATGTTAATATAATTGGACCACATAACCATCCCTCAACGTGCAACAAAGAATCACTCCAAAGTTCTTATCTAGCAAAGAACGTAAGAAGAAATTGTTTGTAGCTATTCTTTTTGATCGATCTATCAAGAGTTCGCACAAAAATAATACCAAAGCAAATTCAGATTTATAATACTCGATCCAACACAAAGAACCTCAAAGAGTGCCCCAAGATTTCTACCGGAGAAATAAAGTTGAGAAAGTGCATCAACCCCTATGCATAGATTACCCCAATGTCACCTTGGGATTCCGCAAGTTGAGTGCCAAAACATATATCAAGTGAATCAAAATAATACCCCATTGTCACCATGGGTATTCATATGCAAGACATATATCAAGTGCTCTCAAATCCATAAAAGTATTCAATCCAATAAAAGGAATTCTCAAAGGGAAAACTCAATTAATCACAACAAGATAGAGAGGGGAAAACACCATATGATCCAACTATATTAACAAAGCCCCCGATACATCAAGATCGTGCCATCAAGAACACAAGAGAGAGAGAGAGAGAATGAGATTAAACACATAGCTATTGCTACAAACCCTCAGCCCCGAGGGTGGACTACTCCCTCCTCATCATGGAGACCATAGGGATGATGAAGATTGCCTCCGGTGATGATCTCCCCCTCCGGCAGGGTGCCAGAACGGGCTCCTGGTTGGTTTTTCCTGACTACAGAGGCTTGCGGCGGCGGAACTTCCGATCCAGAGTTACCCCGAGGGTTTTTGGAATATTTGGCAATTTATAGGGCAAAGAGGCGGTGCGGGAGGTCACCGAGGGGGGCACAACCCCCTGGGCGCGCCCACCTCGGGCCTCCCCTTTGGTACATTTTGTCCCATCCTGGGTCTTCTGGTCGAAAAAGTTCTCCAAATTTTTTCGCTGTGTTTGGACTCCCTTTAATATTTATTTCCTGCGAAGTAAAATACAAGCAAAAGGCAACAACTAGCACTGGGCACTATGTCAATAGGTTAGTCCCAAAAAAGATATAAAGTTGCTATAAAATGAATGTAAAACATCCCAGAATGATAATATAGCACCATGGAACATGCAAAAATTATAGATACGTTGGAGATGTATCAAGGAGCAGATGCAGGGACAGATTGAGCTGCCAGTAGCTTACTATCGTGACTACGTGATAATCACAAGTAAATTTTTTAGGTCCATCATTTCATAATCATTTCAACCAAATAACAACCAAATATTATTCATCTTGAAATATTCAACAAAGTAGGGCAGATGGCGGGGGAGTAGTCAACATTCAAATGTATTCAAGACTACGTGGCCACAAAGTTGCGATGCGGTAGAGACAACGGCGTTGTCACTGGAGTGCATCACTCTTCTTTGGTATAGCTTCGTCAAGGGAAGATGTCTCAGTACCATGGCAAGGGCTTGGATTCGATGCCCAAGCAGACTCTTTCCCCGAACCCATATGCGTACATAGGATATGGCGCATACACCCAATGTGAGGGATCTTATTCATATCTATCCACGCGAGGGATCTCCATGCCCGAGGAGACTCGTGTCCCAGAGATAAACTACTAGGACGAACAATGGCCACACACTAGAGGCGAGGGATCTCATCAGGTAGTCATGTTTACATTTTTAAAGCATTTACAATGATATCATATATTATCCTCTAACGGTTTATTTATAATGTTTCTCTTTGTAGGACATACCTGATCGTACATGGGACGATGAGAACACCCAACGTGGCCTCAACACACGCATCCAAGGAGCATCACATGATCATGGTGACACGGTTACAACATTATTAATAAACTTCTTCGGAGGGGACGTTATTGGCCCATCTTTTTGTTGGGAAATGTTGCATGGAAAACAAAATATTTTCTATGCTCACGCAATGATATATCCATGGATAGGCATAGCACCGTGGGGGAGAGTGTGTCTACGTACCCTCGTAAACCGTAAGCAGAAGCGTTAACAACGCGGTTGATGTAGTCGAACTTCTTCGCACTCCAACCGATCAAGTACTGAACGCACAACACCTCTATATTCTGCACACGTTCAGCTCGGTGACGTCCTCTGCCTTCTTGATCCAACAAGACGGCGAGGTATTAGATGATTTTCGGCAGCATGATAGTGTGGTGATAGTGATGGTGAAGTGATCTCCGCAGGGCTTCGCCTAAGCACTATGAAAATATGACCGGGGGTGTAAGCGGTGGGAGGGGCGCCGCAGACAGCTAACAATTGATCAGGTCTGTGCTAGGCGCCCCCCTCCCACATATATATAGGTGGGAGTGGGAGGGGAGAGTCTAGGGCGCACCCTAGGGCTAGCCGCCGGCCCCCTAGGGGCCCTGCCTTGCCTTGCGCCCCTGCCACGTTTTCCCAAGGGGGAAGGAAAGAGGGGGGAGAGAGGGAAGGAAGTGGGAATCCCAATCCACACTTTCCTTTCCCTCCCCCCTTTCCTTCTCCTCCTTGGTTGGCCTGCTATGGGGGGTGCACCAGCACCTTGTGGCTGGTGTGTTTCCCCACTTGGCCCAGAAGGCCCATATCTTTTGCCTAGGGTGCCCGAAACCCCTTCTGGTGACCCGATAAGTACCCGGTACTCCCCAAAACACTTCCAGTGTCAGAATACCATTGTCCTATATATCAATCTTCACCTCTCGACAATTTCGAGACTCCTCATAATGTCTGTGATCTTATCCGAGACTCGGAACAACATTCGGTCACCAAATCACATAACTCATATAATACTATATCGTCATTGAACGTTAAGCGTGCGGATCCTACGATTTCGAGAACTATGTAGACATGACCGAGACACTTCACCAATCAATAACCAATAGTAGAACCTAGAAGCCCATATTGTCTCCTACATATTCTACGAAGATCTATATTGGTCGAACCGTTATGACAACATACGTAATTCCCTTTGTCCATCGGTATGTTACTTGCTCGAGAT
The DNA here is from genome assembly GCF_003073215.2 of Triticum urartu. NCBI lineage: Eukaryota > Viridiplantae > Streptophyta > Magnoliopsida > Poales > Poaceae > Triticum > Triticum urartu. The sequence goes on from NC_053025.1 coordinate 143,499,834, forward strand.
TCGATCATCGGTATCTTCATACCAAGTTCAATATCATTACCGGAAAGTCTCTTTACTCATTCTGTAATACGTCACCTTGTGACTAACTCCTTAGTCATTTGCTTGCAAGCTTATGATATGTATTACCGAGAGGGCCCAGAGATACCTCTATGATACTTGCAGTGAAAAATCCTAATCTCGATTTATGCCAACTCAACAAACATGTTCAGAGATACCTGTGGAGCATCTTTATGATCACCCAGTTATGTTGTGATGTTTGATAGCACACAAGGTATTCCTCCGGTATCCGGGAGTTGCATAATCTCATAGCCGAAGGAACATGTATTTGACATCACTACAAAAAAATACACTTCCGTGATGATACATGTTTGTCACAGTAGATCGCTTTTTTTGTCATGCATGTACATCCATGACAAATTTATGACAGAATCAAGATAGTCATACTTGTGCTGTTGTAGAAGTGTTCCATGACATTACCAAAATTATCATCACGGAAGTGTCCACTTCCATGACGATAAATCGCGCGTCACAGAAGTGCTTTCGTCAAGGGTGACCGACACGTGGTATCCACCGTAACGGAATGCCGTTAAGCTATTGGGTTGGGTTTTGGATCCGATAACCCGTTAACAGCCCCGACCAATGGGGATTTTCCACGTGCAAAATCATCATTGGCTGGAGGAAACACGTGTCGGCTCATTGTTGGGCCGGATGTCAACCACTCATTGGACGAAAGGCGCCTATGATACGTCGACACATGGCACGGCCCAACAGAGGCCCATTCCTGTGAAATGGCCGGCCCGTTTGACTTGGTCAAAAGGTGGCGGGTTGGCCCATGGAAAGCCTGTTAACGGCATGTTCGCATATAGCCCATTTACAGCCCGCTAACCCAAGGCCTGTTACGCCCTATTCGAATTAGGCCCAATAGCGTCATCTGGGCCATCCAATATGATTCCAGCCAGTTTTCACTTCTGGCCCATGTATGGCCCATGACGTCTTTCGGCCCATATGAGGCCCTATGTAACTCTTGGCCTATTAACGGCCCGTGGTGAAACTAGCCCGTAATGAACAGTGTATCACTTTACACCCATTAACGGCCCGTGGTGAAACTGGCCCGTAATGAACAGGGTATCACTTTATACCCATTAACGGCCCGTTATTCCATTGGGCCGTTTCCAGCCCGTGTTATCTTTCGGCCTTCTTAGAGCCCATTTATTCTTGGGCTCATTTCCAGCATTCGTTTACTTACGGCCCGTTACTGTCATTTTTTGCTTGTGGGCTAAATTCAGCCCGTGGTTATAGTCGGCCCGTTTGTGGTCAGTTAATACGTTGGGCCATTTTCCTAGCATCATCAAATACGGCCTATTAACAATGGCCCGTTACGGTCGGCCCATGAACGGACGATTCCAACTCTAGCCCGTTTACGGCCATAATGTGGCCTGTTATTGGCCCATGTTTGGCCAATCGATCATACGGCCCGTATATGGCCCATTGATGATACGGCCCGTAGAAGGCCCATTGTTTCTACGGCCCATAGAAGGCCTACTGTTTCTACGGCCCGTAGAAGGCCCACTGTTTCTACGGCCCATAGGAGGCCCAGTGTCACTACAGTAAATATTAGCCCATGGTTATTGTGGCCTAGTTTTAAAAAATAGGTTATTGCAGCCACTAGTTAACCGCGGAAAAAGAACTGCAATGACTACAAGCAAACAAATAAACAAGACAACAAGGAAATAAATAAGCAAGCAACTAACACTAGGCTATCACGGCTATTACACATATTACATCCACTGGGCATCAAGTTCGCCACCAGTGCAAATATAGGGAACAAAGCAGTATATCATATACACTGGCCGTCAAAATTGGCCACCAGTGCAAATAAACGCGGCAGCAAAACAAGAGCATAACTGAAACAACTTCAGAAGAGCTCAAGAAACGTTATCCTGGGTATCCACCATGCTGGCAATAAGCTTAGAAAGCTGATTAGCTTTGTCCTGTTTGGCGCTAAAATCCTCCAATGCTTGCTATTGCACCAGAAAGTATGCATCTGAATGCTCCAAGGACTTCCGCAGTCCTTCCGCTTCTTGTCGCAGCACAGCTGATCGATGTCTTTCAGCTTGTAGTTGAGACTCAAGAAACCGAACTGATTCAGAAAGTGAGTTTGAATAGCTTGTACAAGCGGTAGTGGCCAGTAACTCCAACACTAAACCAAGACAGGATGTGTCACTATCCTGAACCTTATCTGCATTACTTCCTTTACCATTGCTTAATAAGGCACTCTTCCCCAATATTCTGTCAGCATTCTAAAAGAAGAAACAAGCAGACACATACCAAGTTTAGCATGTACTAGTATATGAAACTCATTTCGGTGAACCAGTTCATTAGTAAGGTGAACAGGATTAAACTACCAAGTCTTCTATTGCCAAGTACTAGTACATAATAAAAGCATCAAACAAACATATATCTATGTGCTATGGTAGCAATGGAATCTTAAATTAGAACAGTTGTTCTTCAGGTTTACGCACTTGTTCTACATGAACAGAGTACAGTAAGATGCAAGAATATAATACTTAAAAATAGAAAATGAGCTCATAGACCTTACCACATTCTTGGTTCGGGACCAGTACAGAACAAGGCGTTCCCAGTCATCGTCCAGTAAATGTGTCTCAGGAGAACGTAAGGGAATTTGATGTGTTTCTTTGCCGGTGAAGTACGTTTTCTTCAGGTAATTCCGATACTGCCACCAAGCATTCTTGAAGATAGCAGAGGTATTAGCACAGGTTATCTCATCCTGAGTTTCCAAATCGGTCCTTCTCAATAGAGAAAAATGGGAAATTTTGCTTTATTATAACCATCATGGAGGTAAGATGTATGGGACGAAGCAAAGTAACTTCCATGAATAACATTACTTACACATAACTCCTGGACAAACACTTGCAACTAGCATTTTCCTTCATCTTCAGTATAATATTTCCAAGATGGGAAGATACGCACATACGATTTAACAACATCAAATATGATAGATGCTAAACTACGACTAGCTGGTTGTGCTTCCTCCACAGGAATAGGCGTACTAACTGGTGGAGTTGGGGTTTGCCGTGATAGTACTAGCCCTATGGGCACTGGAGCTGCCTTACTAACTACTCTTGTTTGGGAGCTCTGTGGTGGAGATGGTGCTGTGTCAACAGGAACAGGGTTACTATCGGCTGGGGTTGGGGTTAGATTGGGTGAAGCTGGTTCTCTGTCCATCGTAGTAGGGGTACAATCTGCGAGAGTTTGGGTTATGTGTGGTAGTGCTGGTTCTTGTGCATGTACAACCGGGGTGCTGTCTCCACGAAGAGGTAGCACTGTTTTATTTGAAGACCGTGTTTTTAGTCCGCTAGCTACTGGCATCACCCACTCCAATTCGAATGGCTGATAAATAGGAAACATAGTTGAATGTACAGACATTGTATGAGAGACAGATGCAATAGATAGTGTGGAAAAAAGACGGCATGAAATAGTTGACATGTATATTGTTTAACTAAAACGGATAGCATGACATAATTTCACATATATGATGTCTATCTGAAATGGATAGCATTGCATAACATAATTCAAAGATATGATGAATAACTAGACAGGATCGCATGACATAATTCACCTACATATTATCTAAGTAATCAGGATCGCATCATTTAATTCACATATGTGATTTATATGCTAAACAGAGGGCATTTGATATGATGTCTGAACTAAGAACATGGTGTTGAATATTGTGTATATGATGTCTAAACTATGCAATGAAAGACACCGTATGCATGATATGAGCAGTATAACCGTGCTAAGTTAGAGCATACACCTCAGTGGGGGAATAGGACTGGTCATCTGTCTATGAATCCATCTCTGAGGAGCTATCGGGACCCAACAAGAGATCTGCTTCGACAGGTAGCACTGTCTGCTCTGAAGGCCTTGTTTTCACTCTAGATTTTTCCATCTCCCACCCAGATCGCTGATTCACAGGAATAGTAGTTTAATGTACAAACATTGTCGACAAATGGAAATGTAATGAAGAAAAGGATGGGCAAGATATCATTCAAATATATGATGCATGGTTAAACAGGATGGCATTGCACATTTCACATATATTATGGCTGGCTGAAAGACATGAGACTGCATAATTCCCATATATGATATAGAAACTAAACAGGTGGCATTACAGAACATGTCTAAACTAAGCAGATGACATATATGATGTTAAAAGTAGGCATTGCAAGGCAACATATGCATGATATGACTAACATCATCATGCCAAGGTAGAGCAAACACCTTGGGGGGTAAATAGGAGTGGTCAGCAGCGTCCGAATCCGCCTCAAAACAGATATCTTCCTCTGTATTACAATCTGGAGAGGGGTGGGGAGGGTTTTCCATTGAACCCACCATGGAGCGATGTCTGCATGACATTGTATTGCCGCGCAAAACTCTTCTCTTTTTCTCTACATGTTCAGCATGAATGTGTACAATATCTGACATGCATACGAAAAAAATATGGTGAGATTATGTAAGGAGAGCGTGCAGAAATTTAGAGTGATGGTAACAACCAATGGATCGATGTTTTTCCGTTGAACCAAAATAGCCCTAATGGATCGACGTGAATGTATAGTAATAAGTGATGCAACAAGTGTACAACCTCTTTGCCATAGCCGTGTCGACCTCAGCATCATTGGGTTGGTCGCTGAAGCAGTTGAGGCAAAGGTGGCTGTCGGAGGTGTGGAGGAAGATCTGAGGAATCTGTAGACGGCGTCCAGGGCACTGCTCTGTTGTGATGGATCATTCTGTCATTGGAGCAGCTCCGGTGAGCCGTAAGATGTCAAGGCTGAAGCAGCAGAAGACAGACATCGTCAATCTCAAGTGGGATTCTAATAGCATCTCCAATAGATGATGTAATATGGATGTAAAATTAACATCACCAAAAACCACCTGACTACAACAGATGAGGTAAAAACTGTTGACTCTGAACTTAACTGTCGAAACTGAAATTTACTGTGGAATCTGAATGCTACTGTCGAAACTGAACGCAATGGTAGCAGAGAGGCACTTGACATGTAGTTTAGGGAGGGCATGTAGTTCATCTTCAACCTGCACCCCCTAAGCCGCCAGCCACCACCGGCCGAACCGCCGGCCCCAGCGCCACCTCGCCCGCCCCGAAACAACTCGCCACCGCCGCCCCGGCCAGCCCTCTAGGCCCCCCGCCCCCACCCTGAACCCTAAGATAGATAGTGGGGTACCTCTCCGGCGAGCCCCCGTCCCCGCTGCGGGTGGTTCTTCCTTAACTCCGGCGAGCCCCCCCAACCCCTGAAAATCGACTGACCCAAAAGTCGATTCAGTCGACTAAAGTGTGGCTTAATCGGAGCAGAGCAGCAGCACAAGCGAGGGGGAGAGTAGCAGCAGCAGCTGGGCGAGCGAGCGATCGAGCGAGAGCCGGAGCAGCAGCAGTAGATCCGGCTGGTATGGCCGCCGCCGCCGAAGGGGCCTCGCACTGGGGGAGAGCCGCCGTGGAGATGTCGCCCGCGGCGCCGGCTTCAAGGTAGCCGCTCCATGGGGGTGCGGGATGGAGCACCGTCTGCGCCGGGAGGTCGAGTTAAGGAGAAGGTGCGATGCGATGAGTGTACAACCTCTTTGGTGGCACCGAGTAGGCCTCGGCTTCGTCCGAGGAGTCGGTGAGGATGCTGCGGTTCTGGTGGAGCAGGTTAAGGCGGCGCTGTGGGGATGGAGCAGACGCGATAGGCGAGGCGATCGTCAGAGCAGCTCCTTGGAGGTGGAGGACGGGGCGGCTGAACCGGCGGGACGATGAGATGGACGACGGATCCTCATCCAGGGAGGTGGACGAGGGACGTCGAGCTGTTGCGCTGGACGACGTCGTCGGAGGAGGGTGGGGTTTCGCGACTGGAGCGGAGAGGTTATGGCGGCCTGGGATTTCGAATGGCGAAAAGGGGGCGATGGGAGGGGGTGAAGCATGACTTAGGAACGCGCTTGTCCAAAATGTAGGGTGTGTTACAAAAGTACCCCCCACCGGTTTGAACTAGCGGCCCTTTTGGCTCAGGGTTAGAAGGGGGGTTTCGCGTGTCGGGATTTGGCAGCTGGAGGGAGTTTTCGCGCGCGTTGTAATTTCGGGATAGCAAGGCGTGGGTTGTGAAGGTGCCAGTTTTGGGAGCACGATATCTGAATTTTCGGGATATAACAAGACGCGGGTTGAATTTTAGGGTCAAGCCTAACGTGTAGTAATATTGTACTTGTACGTACCAAATCAATTCGCACTTCCCTCAACCAAAAAGAAAATGAAAAAAATAAAACTATTCACACCACACAAAGAGAGAGTCTTGCCCCGTTTTACTATACAAATGCTATTCAAAGCTACTCCCTCCTTCCATCTATATAGGGACTAATGCGTTTTTCGATGCTAACTTTGACCAAATATTAGAGCAATGATATATGACATGCAACTTACACAAAGCACACCGTTAAATTCTCTTAGTGAAAGGTTCTTTCAATGATATAATTTCACATTGTGCATGTCATGTACTATCTAATCTTGTCAATATGTCAAAGGCGTCTTAAAAATTCATTACGCCCTATATAGATGGAAGAGGGAGTAATGAATCCATGTTATGTCCAATTAAATTTTTCTTGCTTGTGTTATATGCCATGTACCTACTCATACCAACATTTTAGTGCATTCCAAATGTCTATACTACCGCTGCAATTCGAACTAAATTTGAATTCGTTTTCTCTATTCAATAAGAATCTACAATCATGATTGTTGCCAACTTCAACCATCATAGTTTCCTTGCTATCCGCCAGATATAAATCAGATGACCTATAATGCAGGATGGCAGGCATACCATCATCAACAACTCCGTTTTTTTATAAGAGTAGAGATAAAATTTATTAAATGTAGTATACCATGTTCATAACCACACCATGTGTATCACCGTTATATATATTCACACATCCGTTGATTTGAAACACTATGATAAATTCTTCAAATATCCGAATTCGCTTTTTATAATGAAGTATATATGATCTCTATTCGTCTTTTACACCCACACAACCCTCTTATCTTTGTAGCTAGTGCTAACTTTCTCTTGTGCATGCGCACGCCCGCATCCCTCTCACCCTCCCTCAGCATTCTCTAGCTCCATCGTGCAAATTCGTCTTTTCACTTTTGTTCGTTCACCCACGGTGTGTGTAGGCCCCCCAACTCCTTCTTTACGGCACACATCGATCGATATGCCTCTCTAGCCAGGTGTGCCTAGCACAAACACAAGCTTCCCCTCTTCTCTTGTCACCATCCATGCCTCACTCCCACCACTCTTTTCATCGTTCTCGTACTCGCACACTCCTCCCCCTCGATATAGTATGCCTCTCGTACCACCTCCTACATGCATCCCTCTCTCTCCATCCTTCTCCTCGTGCGTCATTTGCTTCTAACACACACATGCATGTATACCGATCGATCTCCCAACATATACCTAGATCGACTTTAACTACCCCCACATCGATCGACGTACCTCACAAGTTATGTCTCTCCTTTCTCTTACAAAGGGCGATTGATCTTCCTACGTAGTTACGTCTGCTTACCACAGCCACATCGTCCCCCCTCATCATTCGTGCATGCCTCCTGACCCGTCTCTCACACACACGTGCACAGACAACAAGCAGCCATCTCCTCTCTTATTGATATTGCGGGCATGCCCTCCGTTTGTCTAGCAAGCCTATCCCACCATTTGTTAGAAGCAACTCCACTACCACCCCCTCCAACACTCTAGCAGTCTCTCTCCCAAACTTATTCATCTCCTGCACATATGCATGGATGCCGATCGATCTCCCTTAATACATGAGGCAGATCGATCTCCTTAATACATGAGGTAGGCCTCTCTCCTCCTCCACACATATACCAGCCATTATACCTCTATAGTTAATTGTGCCTCCCTCTTCCCCCACCACACACCGATAGTCGAGCGCTGCAGGTAGGTATCCATGCCATAGAGACAAACTGCACATGTCCCATCTCACGTTCCAGTAGGCCAGCCACTCTATATCTTTGACGTGGGCACACACAAATTCGATGGCACTCTTTATCGATTGCGTGCGCACACACATCATCATCATCCCTCTCTTCGATTTTATGGACACCTCAAGCCGATTATACCTCCACTCTCTTCTAGTGGATCGCCCCCTCTATATATATGTTATATCCAGGACTCTATTTCACACACATTGCATATGTTAATTTTTTTGATTGACCCCCCCCCCCACAAAAAAAAACTCTCATCTCAAGAACCCACACACTATATCTCTCTAGGTTTGTATCTCTCTCACACAACCCCACATAGGTGGTGTATGTATACAAGAAGAGAATAGGTGCACCGTGCATGTACTCACGCTTCGTGCCCAGCCACACCTGCGCGGGGACACGGTGGAGCTCATTTCTCCGCAGAAGCTAAATTTTTTTTTGAAACATCAAGTGGCCAGAGACTCGAAAACTTATTTGCCCATTAGTGACTTGTCAGGGCGGTGGATTTTAGTTTGTACGATAATGCTGCATCCACCTAAAGTAACAAAAGTTCTTACGTAAACTTCCTAGTAATTCCCTCTTCGTAGGTGCAGCATTACTCCTAACATTTGTAATATCAGTTTGAAACTTGTAATATTGCCGTGTCCTATTCCTGACTCTGTGCATTTAAAAACCGAACCAAAAAACCATACTGAAAATAAACCAAACCGAACCAATTTTATGGTTTTTATGGTTTCTGGTTTCGGTATGGTATGAACTTTTCATACCGATTTGAACTAGGTTTTTATGGTATATACCGGAAAACTGAACGGTTAACTGAATAAACCGAAGTAAAAAAATAAATTTATATTTCTTGAGATGAACAACCATACAAGTTGTCATTTTTCTTGTACATGAGTCAAATGCACTACTAAGCACGTAATTTTTTCTTGTAACATAGTCAATTTTCTATTTTTAAAATGCTAAGCACGTCCATAACCATCAACAAATGAATCAATGCATGCATATATACTTATATATATAGTCATATACTATTTGTGTAGAATAGTATGTGTTTTGAGTCATAAATTTGCTAATTATTATTACGGCACTTCCAAATTCGCGTCAACTTTGGTTTTTATGGTATATACCGAAACCATACCAAAATAATTTGGTATATACCGAAATCGAACCGTATTTTAATTTCATACCATGTTTACCGAAGTATTAATACCGTACAAACTGAAAAACCATATAAATTGAACCATGTAAACCGAATAAACCGAACGCACAGGGTGACCTATTCCTACATTTTCAAAATCCTGCGAATCAAACAGGTCCTGAGTTGGTGATGATGTTGTGCCTCCCATCTTTCACCAATAGACGCCAGATCTAGATCTGACGCATACAAACCAAGCTTCTCCATTTTTGCAAAAAGACGCCCGCACTTGTTCCGTATTTACAAACAACTCCTTGTGTCTCACAATCAGCCTCATCTCCTCCCCACCACATCTAGGAGTAGAAGGCCGTGGAAAAATATGGCGCGATGGCCGCTGCCGGAGCCGTCCACCCCCAATCTTGGTGTTCCGTGCAATGCACGAGCATCTACGCACGGGAAATTATGTCGAACAGGGCTAGTTGTAAGCAGGCTAGCTCTACAGCCATGATGATAGTGACTGCAGACGGTGAGGCTGACTATGGTATGCCGAACACGGCGCCTATACTCAGGTGTCATCTCCGGCGCAGGGTCTTGTCACTTCACTATGAGGAGCAGCACGTAATAATTTGACCAACGGATAGTACAGTGCTAGTACTCCTGCTACTACATTGGTAGTACTACTACTAGAAATAGTAGCACCACCATCTGGATTTAGGAGTACTACCACGTCCATCTGGATTTTAGTATTTGACTAGCAATATCTAGTAATGCATGTCACCAGAAATGTACTACTCCCTCTGTAAATAAATACATGGTGTTTTATTCCTATCGGCGAGAGAACTTAATGTTTTTTTGCTACTCCTAACTAGAGTACTAATAGGATTACATGCAATGAACTAAACACTGCATGTCATGTTTGGTAGTCTCAAGTCATTGAAAGCATGCACGGCCCACATCTCTTATTGGTTGATATGTCATGAAATAAGAAACAAGGAGGGAGTTAATGCATCGTGCCTAAGTATTTTGGGATTATTTGGTTTTCGTAAGGTGACTTACACAACATTTTTGTTTACATGCATTAACATTTAATAGTTAAATCAAAGGTCAAAACTTGGCGCAAAATGCAAAGGGGACCAATAAACCAGTAAACATCAAACTTCTCTCGTTTGGCCCCAACTAAAGGTCCGGTGAGATGACTATACTGCACCGGCACGGAGGGGGACGCAGCTTCATTGACTTATGGCAACTGCCTTTGGGTGAATGACACGTGGCCCCAGGGGGTGGCTGGCCCACCTATCATACAGCCAAAGGCAGGTGCAGTAGAGGGCCGAGGAGTAGTACGAAATCCTACGCACCTACGCACGCTAAACAAGGGCTGAGTGATCACTCGAATCACAAGATCAGTTGACTAGAAGCTACGCTAGACCCATGGGGGCGATGAGCGCGAGCATCAGCCGACCGTGCCAGATGGTCCACGACGCCGGCCTATGGCCCGGCACCGAGGAACGTCTCCAAGTAGTATTGCTTGAGGCCGCCAGGGCGAGGGGCCGCTTGGACGACAGCTTCGTCTCCTTGTTCGACGAGGTCCTCGTTGGTTTCCTCGACAAGTTCACTGTCATCAAGAAGCTTGCAGACGACTTTGACGTAAGCCTCCAGCCGATGCGCCCAGGCTCTGCGATGACCGCCACCCTCAATGGCCACTATGGTAACAACCTCTTCGACGCACTGGTGGCCCTGCGACTGCCCGCCGTCGCGCCGGAGAATGTCCACCTCGAGGTCGCGCTCGCCACGCAGCGCCTGGCGCAGCAAGACACCATCGACATAATCACCCATGTTTACGCGCAAATCGTCCACAAGGACTACTACATGCAAGAGGAGGACGATAGGACGCTGGCCTTCTTGGAGCGCAGGGTAACCTTGGACGGCACTGTTGAGAAGCACATTGAGCTCACCGCCAACGCTGCTGCTCCTCACACGTCGGTTGGTGACCCGGCGCACTAGGGCATGAGGATGTCGTTGAACGTTGATGGATCTGTGTGTATTTTTATCTTTCTGTCAAATCCATGTAGTAGTATATGATACTACAGTAATTATCTTGTCGGATGGCTGAGAAAACAGGAGGGAGAAGAGATGGCTATAGCATGGACTCCAAGAAAATTGGTGTCAGATGGGACTCGTGTGGGTGGCGTGTGTCGTACTGCTAGACGTGAATGCTACTGAGTTATCGCCCATGCCACCCCACTATATCGAGGTACGTAGGACAAATTTCCTGTAGTCCATGCTCAGCCCTCCTCTATCTCTCTTCTCAGCCAGCCAGCGGACGCGCGGAGCCCATCGTCTGTTTGATCAGATGTGGCCCCACATGTCAGTGAAAACGCAAGAGGACCCACTGAACCTGCACATATTTCACCTCGACGTGCTGGTGATGAAAAACAAATCCAATAAAGATCTTCGGTGGCTGCTTTTGGAGTTACTCAAGAGTAGTAAGATTATATTTACAGTTTAACCCAAGATGCACATCTCGTGGCTTCAACTACCACTCTATTTTCTTTCCTGACACGACCTAGATGCTGGATGTCCCATGTGTTGGCAAAAGGAGGAAGAACCCGACCAAATCTTCGGTTCTCCTATTGGATGAGATTAGTGCACTTGTTGATACTCCTACTAGAATAGAGGCTAGACATGAGACTAGATGCGAGGAAGCAACGTCTACTTCTTTACACTCGAAGAAGAAAGAAGCACGCAAGATCGAGCCTCCGCAGATCAACAATGAATGCATCGAGAAGGCACTAATCCAACTTACAGGAGTAGTAAAATGTATTCTTGTGGTTCTTGTTTTCTTTGGTCTTGCTTTTCTAGTCAAAATTATCGTTGGAGTTCGTGCAAAACGGAGGTCCGTTTGGGGTCGTGCGTTGGAGTTGGCCTTACAAGTGGGACCGCAGTTAAGGAAACTGACTATCGGCAAACCCCCACCTCGCCCGCTGCGCGATGGCTGAAGTTAGGCTGGTCATAGTGGGAGTAACTTAGCAAGTAACATAGCGCATTTCAAGACAAGTTTGCTTATGTGGCATATAGTTAATGAGGAGAGAAATGTTTGGAGTAATATAATATGTTACTATAACATAATGCAAACCAAAGCAAAATGAGTCTATAATGTAATAAATGCAATCATCTATGATACTACTTGTATGTTACTTTGCACTATGAAGGTAGTAACAAAGACTAGTGTCATATGCATGACACTAGTCTAAGTTACTCCCCACTATAACCAGCCTTAGAGAAACGGTGAGGTTGAAGAAATTGGTCTAGCACGGACTCCAAGAAATAATATGGTGTCAGATGGATGTCGTGGTGGTGGCGTGTGCCGTACTCCTGGACGTGAATGCTTGTTCTGGCCCATGCCACCCTACTACTCCTACTACTTACTCCTACTAGTATATAGTATACTAGTATCGAGGATTCGAGGTGCTGGTTATGTACAACGAACACATTAACATATGGCTACAGTAAAAACACCCGTCCGACGCGCGAAGCATGTGAAGCTAGTACAAATTTAGAGAAGCGACTCGAAAGCCATTCATAAATTTAGTAAGTTTATCACAGGCATATCATTTATTACATACAATGGGTCATCAACCCACATCAACAATGAGGATACATTATAAATACTGAAGTTTTCACCACACAACAAATAACAAGCCATGAAATGAACTTCAACTCAACCATTCCGCAGAGTTGGAAACGCTTGCTTTGAACCACAACTGATTCTCTGGGACGGGCCATCTGTTGTCGATCTGGAGACCAACGCAGGACCAATCACCCAGGCTGGAGCAGCCTACTATATCAGTACGAGGGTAGGGAACCACCCAAATGTCCGAGGTATAGACACAGTTGCTTCTCATAAATGTGTTAGCAGCAGTTGGATTGCCTTTCACCATCATCTGATATTTTTGTCCAATGAAGAGCGAGTTTTCTCCAAGACTATCAATTATGTGCTAGGGAGAAGGAGTTGGCGCTAGCACACTAGTATCCATCCCGAATACCATGCAACGGGTGTTGGAATAGGTCCGGAGAGTGTGACCATGGGAGACACCTACTTCCTTACTAGTAACATCATCAGTGGGTTGTATACACACAAGAAGAGGTGATCCATCGGAATTAGTTACCAGGCACCACAGAGTATATTGGCGCTGCTCGTCCTCATGCTCGTGATCATCACCATCGTCATCTCCCCCTTGGTTATAAATTTTTTCAAGTATAGGTGGCGGGATGTTCACAGGACCTTGGAAACACAAGAAGAAGGTTAATTAGTAAAGGGAAACTTGCTAACCTGCATGCATGTGAATGAAACAATTACAATTACGATGGAAGACAAACGTACCGAAACTACTAGGATGCCATGCAAAAATAGTGCCACGAGTGGTGGCGGCAAACACAAGGCCCTCATATTGAATTGCATAACAGTACTCATCCATGTACAGAAACTGATTTTTGAGCAATATCCATCGAGTCGAACCACGAAGGACGGCAACAAGCTTGTCGAAGATAGCAACAACTTGATAGTTTTTGTAATTCCAAGAGCGGTTGGGAACTCAACAAATTGCTATCTTCCGTAGAAGACAGTCACCATGATCGTATTTGAACGTGCATACAATACCGGTGTGCTCAACCTCTGGGCAGTGTGCTAAGATTTTTGGAAGTGGAACCCGGTGACGAGTGTACACATTCACAAGTTCCCACTCGTAGTTGGACCCAATGTAAACAACCCAATCTCCATTTGCGCCCGCCCAAGCCTTGCCCTCGAGCGATGGCATCTTAACATCATATGTATCATTATCAAGCGGCATCAACTGGCACAGGGCGAGGCCTCTGTCGTGCCGGCGCCAGTCATCGGGGTCATGGCAAAGAAGATGGGGGTGATCAAACCGCTCCTTGACTCTTGGGTTCTTTGTAATGATGTTATTAGTTGAGTCGAGAATGGGCTTGAATGAACCTGCCATGCTAGTCAAGGTATGACGTCGCACCGATCAATGAGTTCCTCCACCACATCATCTTTCAGATTGGGGCAAGAATAACGGGGTCGTTTCCGGCCTGTTCCCTCCATGGAGAAGACGATCGAACAATGGCAGAAGAAAGGGTTAAGGGCTGAAGGAAAATGGAGGAGGGAGAGGAAGAGCGTGCGACAGTAGTTCCAAATTGAGAGGGAAAGGCGAAGAGTCGGTGGACGGTTGCGAGTTTGCCACGGTTCACGAAGAGGCTGTAAAACCCTGGATGTAATTTACCTTATCTGTACTCCAACTCTTGCCGTTTCCAGCCTAAGTTATTTTATTTTCCTCGGGTTCGGGTTTTTGCCTCTGTGTGTTGTTGCCTTTGTCATGCATCTCATATCATGTCATCATGTGCATTGCATTTGCATACGTGTTCGTCTCATGCATCCGAGCATTTTCCCCATTGTCCGTTTTGCATTCCGGCGCTCCTATCTCCTCCGGTGGTCCTTTCTACCTCTTTTCATGTCTGGGGGTTAAACATTTCCATATTGGACCGAGACTTGCCATGCGGCCTTGGTTTACTACCGGTAGACCGCTTGTCAAGTTTCGTGCCATTTGGACTTCGTTTGATACTCCAACGGTTAACCGAGGGGCCGAGAAGGCCTTGTTTGTATTGCAGCCCAACACCCTTCCAATATGGCGCAAAACCCACCTAAACACTCTCAATCGCCTCGGTCATTCGATCACGATCGCGTGGACGAAAACCGCACTCCATTTGGAGCTTCCTAGCTCCTCCTACCTATAAAAAGGCATCCCCTCTCGAAATCCCAGATCCCCTTCTTCCAAAAAACCCTAGAAATTCTCTCTCCGCGCACGGACACGTCCGCCCGCACCGGACGCAATCGCCGCCTCCAACCGGGGTGTGCCACGTGGCAGCGCGCGCCCCACATTGCGGCCTCGCCCGCGCTGGCCCGCCTGGCCCGCGCGCGGCCCTCCCGCCGCCGAACAGGGCCGAAGTCGCAGCGTCCCGCGCCCGTTCTCTCCTTCGTCGCCAGCGCCGAACCCCGCCACCGTCTCCTCCACACCGCCGCCTCGCCAAGCACCTCCGACCTCGCCGGCCGCCGCAGCAAGCTCGCCAGACATCGCCTCCTCGCCGCCCCGACGCCGCCAAGTCCACCCCGTCGCCGTCTCGCTCCTCCTCCATCCGGATCCGGCGACCGTGCTTTCCTCCGGCGAGATCCCGCCAAGTCCGACCACCACGACGCCATCGCCGGCGACCTCGACTCCGTCGTGAACAGTGCGCGTGAACAGTGACCCAACGATCCAGATCTGGGAAACCCTAGGGTTGACTTTCCCCTCTCCCCTTATTTTTTTTGCAATTTTCATTATGTCGTAACTCTGCATCCGTAGCTCCGATTCGCGCGTGTAGCATATCAAAATGTTCGTCTCGACGAGTACATCATTTGATATCTTTGCATCATTTTCATTTCAGCTCATCTTAGTGCCCGAAATGCTGTTGGAAGAGGGCTATGTGATAAATTTGCCAGATCTGTTTCATCAAATAGATATTTGTCATTTTTGCCATGATTAATGTGTGCATGATATGCTCCTGAGCTCTACATGAGTTTTGTTATATGCCATGCGATCTTTATAGAGGTGCTTACCATGTATTTTTGTGATATGTGTGGTGACTAGCACAAGCTTGCAAAGTAGCATAATCGGTAATGTTGATTTCAGGGACTTTGAATTTCACTAAGTCCTTGTCCTGATTTTGTCGGTATGCCATATGTTCATGTTGTTTCCTAGTGATCCGTGCCTCTTTTGAGGATGACTAGTAAGGATGTTTTGTTAACATTGTGGCGCTCTATCCATCCATGTCTTTGTTTGAATTTATGGAGCACCCTAGCTTGAGTCAATCGAACTCTACTTTTTCTATATCGTGTATCCTGGCAGATTGTTGACTTGTTAGCGATTTTGCCGAGGATGTTGCTATTGATCCGTGCATGCTATGTTGTTGTTCTTGCCATGTCTGGCTCCTATGCCATGTCTTCTTGATGGGTGTATGCTTAGTTTGTCATTCCATGCTCTGTAGTGAGTGCATCGAGATCGTAAACATGCCTACTCGTTAACTGATTTGCATGCTCCAGTTTTTCACTAAGTCTGAAATCTGTTTATGTTTTTGCCATGTTCACATGCTTGCAATTGTATGTTCTGATCCCTTTCGGCTCAAGGTCACTAAGGGACTTTTGTTAAGTGACTTGAGTAGTTTCATTCCATGCCTTGATTTGCCATGTTAAGTTCCTGTAGCATGTAGTTTTCATGCTCTAAAGTGTGCTTCCTGATGATAAATTCCAGACTTGTGTTAATTTCACAAAGTCTGAAACCTGTTATCAATTGCACTTTTGCCATGTTTGTTTGAACCTGTTAATGGATGAATTAGCCGTAGCTCAGTGTTCATCATTTGTCAGGCATCATGAGTGGATCCCTTCCATGTATTTTTTTTGTCATGTTTGAGTGTTGTAGCATATTTATCTTGATGCATTTAGATGGCTACTTGCTGATTATCGCAGACCGGTGCCATATTTGTTTTGCTTGCCATTTCCAAACCATGCATCCGATTCCGGTGATCTTCCGAAATCACCTCACCTTTCCAGTGGAACTCTTGTATTTCCAAGTTGAGGCCAGGTTCATTCATTCCTTGTCAAATCTTGCATAGGCATCACATACCGCATCCCGCATAACATATCATGTTTGCATCATGTTGTTTGAGCATTGCATGTGGTTGATTGTGTTCTATTTGCTTGTTGTTCTTGTTTGGGTAGAGCCGGAAGACGAGTTCACTAACGAGGAGCCCGTTGAGTTTGCTTACGAGGATCAAGTCAACTCTGACAACTTTGCAGGCAAGATGATCATACCCTCGAAATCACTTCTATCTTTGCTTGCTAGATGCTCGCTCTTTTGCTATGCCTATGATACGATGCCTACCACCTGCTCATCATGCCTCCCAAATTGCCATGTAAAACCTCTAACCCGCCTAGCAAACCGTTGATTGGCTATGTCACCGCTTTGCTCAGCCCCTCTTATAGCGTTGCTAGTTGCAGGTGAAGATTGGAGATCGTTCCTTGTTGGAACATTGTTTATTATTGGGATATCACTATATTATCTTGTTATCTTAATGCACCTATATACTTGGTAAAGAGTGGAAGGCTCGGCCTTTTGCCTAGTATTTTGTTCCACTCTTGCGCCCTAGTTTCCATCATATCGGTGTTATGTTCCCGGATTTTGCGTTCCTTACGCGGTTGGGTTATAATGGGAACCCCTTGACAGTTCGCCTTGAATAAAACTCTTCTAGCAATGCCCAAGTTTGGTTTTACTATTCGCCACCTAGCCTTTTTTCCCTTGGGTTCTGCGGACTCACGGGTCATCCTTATTTAAACCCCCGGGCCAGTGCTCCTCTGAGTGTTGGTCCAACCTGTCAGTTGTCGGTGGCCACCAGGGGCAACTCTGGGCTGGCCTACCGGAACCTTGGACAATCCGGTGTGCCCTGAGAACGAGATGTGTGCAGCTCTTATCGGGATTAGTCGGCACATTCGGGCGGTGTTGCTGGTTTAGTTTTACCATTGTCGAGGATGTCTTGTAATCGGGATTCCGAGCCTGATCGGGTCTTCCCGCTAGAAGGAATATCCTTCATTGACCGTGAGAGCTTGTGATGGGCTAAGTTGGGACTCCCCTGCAGGGTTTTGAACTTTCGAAAGTCATGCCGGCGGTTATGGGCAGATGGGAATTTGTTAATGTCCGGTTGTAGATAACATGAAACTTAACTTAATTAAAATGAATCAACCGCGTGTGTTATCGTGATGGTCTCTTCTCGGCGGAGTCCGGGAAGTGAACACAGTGTTGGAGTAATGCTTGACGTAGGTTGTTCTAGGATCACTTCTTGATCATAGTTGTTCGACCGTGCTTTTGCCTTCTCTTCTCGCTCTCTTTTGCGAACAGGTTAGCCACCATATATGCTAGTCGCTTGCTGCAGCTCCACATCATACCTTTGCCTTACCTATAAGCTTAAATAGTCTTGATCGCGAGGGTGCGAGATTGCTGAGCCCCCGTGACTCACAGATTACTTCCAAAACCAGATGCAGGGACCGATGATACCATTCCAGACGATGCTCTTGAGCTCAAGTGGGAGTTCGATGAAGACTCTCATCGTTACTATGTGTCTTTCCCAGATGATCAGTAGTGGTGCCCAGTTGGGGCGATCGGGGACTTTGTCGCATGTGGGGGTTGATCTTTATTTTGGTATCGTAGTCGGACCATGAGTGTATTGGATGATTGTAATGTTATTCATGTATTTGTGTGACGTGGCGAGTGTAAGCCAACTATGTACCTTTCCCCTTTTATCTATTTACATGGGTTGTTGTGAAGATTACCTCACTTGCGACATTGCTTTCAATGCGGTTATGCCTCTAAGTCGTGCTTCGACACGTAGGAGATATAGCCACATCGAGCGCTCTACAGAGGCGCCCAGGCCTACACGTCCGTTCGGAAATACTAGGTTGTGCGGGACACTCTGGCCTATCTAGACAGCCTTTTCTTTTATGTTTACCACAGACCAGCCCAATAGTTTTTTTTCTTTCTGAAAATGGCTAGCCCAGTTCTTTTGTGATTTGTCAAGTAAGTCGCTTTATCAGGCCTGCTGGGCTGCAAATCTTTCAAGACGAGGAGAGCTTCATTCGACTGGCCGAGAAAATGGCCTATCAGTAATGAGAAATGTGCTGTACATTTTTAAAACACATCAAACCGGCAATTATTTTCAAATATCTTTTTTTTCATTTCGAGATTTTAAATTGCATTGATTTTTATGCGTGGACAATTTATTGGATTTTATATTGATATACATTTATTTTAAAAATCACTGTGCATGTGACTCGAAATTTCGGGATTAAAAACAGTTCAGACCGCACCAGCATATGCAAAATTTCGTATAATTTTTTAACCGTGGCCACAATATGGGCTGTAATGCTAACATAAAGAATATGGGTTCCAAAAAACCCATAAGAATTAGCAAATGGGCTGTAAATTATTTGAAATAATGGCAGATGGGATGTATGCTGTTTTCCACAGATTTGAAGCTTTTCACAGATGGCCCGTATACTGTTGGATGTCCATCCAACGGCCGTCGTGCTTCTTCAATCTCTGCTCTTCCTGCTCCAGCCGCTTGAACAAGCGCCGACGGGACTGCCTACTCCCTCCTCCCCATGGTCGGCTGTGCTGCCGCACAGGCCTCACCGCCCCACCGTACTCCCATCGCTGGCCTAGCCATCCCTCTACTCACCCACACCTGCTGTTATTCTCCGGCGACGGCACACGAACTAGTAAACCCTCATACATTCGTAATCCCCTCCGCGTGGGAAACAAAAACAACGGTTGAGTCTTCCATGCCTCCGTGTTGTTCCCTTCCTTGGCCTCGCCGTCGTCCACTGCCCTGGTGCTCTCGGCGTGGCATGGTCAGCGTGGTCAATGACCGACATGCATCTGAAGTGGACTGTACGTGGAGAGGCTGACAGCTGGGTCCACGGCCGCACGCAAGGAAATGCCTCCTTATTACGCGCAAAATAATGATTTCCTCCACCTGACATCTGGGACCCACCGAAACAGCCTTTGTATTTAGCGAAAAAAACGTTACCGCCGCTGACAGCTCGGACCCACCAGCTATATCTTCGCACGCAAGGAAGTGCCTCCTTATTACGCATAAAACAATGAATACTCCCCTGCTAGCTGGGACCAAGTATAGTGGGCCTACTAAGTTGACGGGAACGAAGGGCTTTGTCAACTTAGTCAATATGCACGATTCTAGCTCGACTGACCGTACGATGTCCATCCAACGGCCGTAGTGCTTCTTCAACCTCTGGTCTTCTTGCTCCAGCCACCCAAAGCAGCGCTGGTTGTGCCGCCTGCTCCTGCCTCCCATGGCCGGCTCTGCTGCCGCGGAGGCCTCACCGCCCCCATACTACTCCCACCGCTGGCCAGGCCATCCCTCCACTCCACTCACCCTCACCCCTTCTTATTCTGCGGCGACGGCAGCGCAGCCGAACCAGTGAACCCTCGTACTCCTCTCCGCGTGGGCATCCACTGCCACATCTTCCCCGGCTCCGCATCGTCCCCTTCCTAGGCCTCGCCGTCGTCCACCGCCGTGGTGCTGTCGGCGCGGCGTGGTCAATGTGGTCAACGACCGAAGTCCATCGGAAGAACACTGTACGTGCAGAGGCTGACAGCTGGGTCCATGGCAGCCGCATGGAAGTGCCTCCTTATTACGCGGAAAATAATTATTCCTCCACCTCACAGCAGGGACCCACCGGACGCCCACCAGTATATCGCGAAAAAAACATTTGCCCTTGACTGCTGGGACCCACCCGACGGGCCACCGTATTTCACGAAAAAAACGTTCCCCCTGCTGTCAGCTCGAACCCACCGGAAGTGCCTCCTTATTACGCACAAAAAAATGAATACCCCCCTGCTAGCTGGGACCCACCTTAGTGGCAGGCCGACTTGTGGGCCTACTAAGTTGACAGGGACGGAGGGCTTTGTCAACTTAGTCAATATGCATGATTCAAGCTCCAGTGACCGTACGATGTCCATCCAATGGCCGTAGTGCTTCTTCAACCTCTGGTCTTCTTGCTCCAGCCGCCCAAACCAGTGCCGGTCGTGCCTGTTGCTCCTGCCTCATGTGGCCGGCTGCTATGCGACGGAGGCCTCACCGTCCCCTACTACTCCTACCGCTGGCCAGGCCATCCCTCTACTCACCCACACCCCCTGTTATTCTGCGGCGACGGCAGCCTCACACCGCAGCGAACCAATGAACCCTCGTACTCCTCTACGCGTGGGCATCCACTCTCGCGTCTTCCCCGGCTCCGTGTCCTCCCCTTCCTGGCCTCGCCGTCGTCCACCACCCTGGTGCTCTCGGCGCGGCGTGGTCAACGTGGTCAAGGAACGTCCTCCATGGGACGTGGACTATACGTGGAGAGGCTGACAGCTGGGTCCATGACCGCAGCAAGGAAGTGCCTCCTTATTATGTGCAAAATAATTATTCCTCCACCTGACAGGCCACCAGTATTTTGCAAAAAAAATCTTTTCTCCCTGACTGCTGGGACCCACCGAACAGGCCACCGTATCTCGCAAAAAAAATGTCCCCCCCCCGCTGTCAGCTCGGACCCACCGGAAGTGCCTCCTTATTACGCACAAAAAAATGAATACTCCCCCGGCTAGCTGGGACCCACCTTGCTGGAAGGCTGACTTGTGGGCCTACTAAGTTGACGGGGACGAAGGGCTTTGTCAACTTAGTCAATATGAACAATTCTAGCTCCAGTGACCGTACGATATCCATCCAACGGCCGTAGTGCTTCTTCAACCTATGGTCTTCTTGCTCCAGCCGCCCAAAGCAGCGCTGGTCGTGCCGCATGCTCCTGCCTCCCATGGCCGGCTGTGCTACCACAGAGTCCTCACCGCCCCCTACTATTCCCACCGCTGGCTAGGCCCTGCGGTGACGGCAGCCTCACACCCAGCCGAACCAGTGAACCCTCGTAGTCCTCTTCGCGCGGGCTTCCACTGCCACGTCCTCCCCTTCCTATGCCTCGCCGTTGTCCACCGCCGTGGTGCTCTCCACGCGGCGTGGTCAACGTGGTCAAGGAACAACTTCCATCGGAAGAGTACTATACGTGGAGAGGCTGACAGCTGGGTCCACGGCCACAGCCCAGTTTTTTTGTGATTTGCCAAGTAAGTCGCTTTGTCAGGCCTGTTGGGCTGCAAATCTTTCAAGACGAGGAGAGCTTTCATTCCGCTGGCCGAGAAAATGGCCCATCAGTAATGAGAAATGGGTTGTACATTTTTAAAACACATCAAACCGATAATTAGTTTCAAATATCTTTTTTTTTCATTTCAAGATTTTAAATTACATTAATTTTTATGCGTGGGGAATTTGTTGGATTTTATATTGATTTACATTTATTTTTAAAATCAGTTTGAATGTGAGTCGAAATTTCGGATTAAAAATAGTTCGGACCGCACCGAAATATGCAAAATTTTGTATAATTTTTTAACCGTTGCCACAATATGGGCTGTAGTGCTAACAAAAAGAATATGGGCTCCAAAAAAACCTTAAGAATTAGCAAATGGGCTATAAATTATTAGAAATAATGGCAGATGGGTTGTATGCTGTTTTCCATAGATTTGAGGCTTTCCTAAAAAAAAGGTTGATGCACAAGCACTAACTATTGGATGTCCATCCAATGGCCGTCGTGCTTCTTCAATCTCTGCTCTTCCTGCTCCAGCCGCTCAAACAAGCGTCGGCGGGACTTCCTGCTCCCTCCTCCTCGCGGCTGGCTGTGCTACCGCGCAGGCCTCACCTCCCGACCGTACTCCCATCGCTGGCCAAGCCATCCCTCTACTCACCCACACCTGCTGTTATTCTCCGGCGACGGCAGACGAACCAGTAAACCCTCGTACAGTTGTTGAGGGAGTCCTGGATTAGGGGGTCTCCGGACAGCCGGACTATAACCATTGGCCGGACTCTTGGACTATGAAGATACAAGATTCAAGACTTCGTCCCCTGTCCGGATGGGACTTTCCTTGATGTGGAAGGCAAGCTTGATAATAGGGATATGTAGATCTCCTCCCATTTGTAACCGACTCTATGTAACCCTAGCCCCCTTCGATGTCTATATAAACCGGAGGGTTTAGTCCGTAGGACACAATCACAACAATAATACCTTAGGCTAGCTTCTAGGGTTTAGCCTCTCTGATCTCGTGGTAGATCTACTCTTTTACTACCCATATCATCAATATTAATCAAGCAGGAGTAGGGTTTTACCTCCATCAAGAGGGCCCAAACCTGGGTAAAAACATCGTGTCCCTTGTCTCCTATTACCATCCGCCTAGACGCACAGTTCGGGACCCCCTACCCAAGATCCGCCGGTTTTGACACCGACATTGGTGCTTTCATTGAGAGTTCCTCTGTGTCGTCATCATCAGGCTTGATGGCTCCTTCGATCATCATTAGCGATGCAGTCCAGGGTGAGACTTTTCTCCCCGGACAGATTTTTGTATTCTGCGGCTTTGCACTGCGGGCCAATTCGCTTGGCCATCTGGAGCAGATTAAAAGCTACGCCCCTCGCCATCAGTTCAGGTTTGGAAGCCTAAACTACACAGACGATATCCGCGGAGACTTGATCTTCGACGGATTCGAGCCCCTGCCGAGTGCGCCGCATTGTCATGATGGGCATGATTTAGCTCTGCCACCGAACAGTGTCCTGGAGACCGCACCTGCAGCCGCTCTGACCTTTAATTCGGATCCAACTGCGCCATCTGACGGCGGGTGGTTAGACCCCGCCGCGGAGGCAGCAGCCTCAACGGAGATCGAACCGAACACCAACCTTATCCTTCGCGAGGCCCGTGACTCCCCATCGCCGGACTCTCCTCCGGACTCTGGACCCTCCGCGCCCCTGCCAATCGAATCCGATTGGGCGCCGATCATGGAGTTAACTGCCGCGGATATCTTTCAGCACTCGCCCTTCGGCGACATACTGAATTCACTAAGGTCTCTCTCTTTATCAGTAGAGTCCTGGCTAAATTAACTGGCAAGATTGGGATGCGGACGACGAAGAAATTTGATGCCCACCCACCACCCACTTCATAGCCACTGTCGATGACTTGACCGACATGCTCGACTTCGACTCCGAAGACATCGACGGTATGGACGACGATGCAGGAGGCGAATAAGAACCAGCGCCTATAGGGCACTGGAAAGCCACCTCGTCGTATGACATATATATGGTGGACACACCCAAAGAAGGCAATGGCGACGGAACAGCGGAGGATGACCCCTCCAAGAAGCAACCTAAGCGCCGGCGTTAGCGGAGCCGCTCTAAGTCCCGCCAAAGCAAAAACGGTGATTCTGGCACAGGAGATAATAACACCCCGGACAGTGCTGAAGACAACCCCCTCCAGCAAGATTCAGCACAGGAGGATGGAGAAGCCAGCCCTCATGAGAGAGCGGCAGATAAAGAGGAAGAGGATGATAATTACATACCTCCCTCCGAAGAAGAGGCAAGCCTCGGCGACAACGAATTTGTCGTGCTTGAGGATCCCATTGAGCAAGAGTGCTTCAAGCGCCGGCTTATAGCCATGGCAAATAGCCTTAAGAAAAAGCAACAGCGGCTTAGAGCTGATTAAGACTTGCTAGCCGACAGATGGACTGAAGTCCTTGCGGCCGAGGAATATGAACTCGAACGCCCCTCCAAAAGCTACCCAAAACGCAGGTTGCTACCCCGATTAGAGGAGGAAGCATCTAAACCTACGTCCGCAGCGTACGACGCGGCTGACCGGCCACCTCGTGGCCGCGACAGAGAGGCCTCTCGGCCCACAACTCAAGCCGCACCCCAGTGCCACTCAGAAAATACCAAGGCTTGGGGAAACGTGCTAGACCTATGAGATATATTGGAGGACAAAGCAAGGCAAACAAGATCGATCTACGAATCGCGTGGGCGCCCCACGACACGAGACGGTAACCGTCACGCCGGGTACAGTAAAAGTAAATACGGCCGGGACGAACACAACAGACAAAACTCATTCGAGATGCGTGGTGATATAGCCCAGTACAGGGGCGCCGCACACCCGTTATGGTTCACAGATTAAGTAATGGATCATCAAATCCCAGAGGGTTTCAAACCCGTGAATATCGAATCATATGATGGTATGACAGATCCCGCGGTATGGATCGAGGACTATCTCCTTCATATCCACATGGCCCGTGGTGACGATCTACACGCCATCAAATACCTCCCACTCCAGCTTAAAGGACCAGCCCAGCATTGGCTCAACAGCTTGCCAGCAGAATCCATAGGTTGTTGGGAGGATCTGGAAGCCGCATTCCTCAAAAACTTCCAGGGCACCTATGTGCGACCACCAGATGCCGATGACTTGAGCCATATAATTCAACAGCCAAAGGAATTGGCCAGGCAATTCTGGACATGATTCCTAACTAAGAAAAATCAAATCATCGACTGTCCGGCTGCAGAGGCCCTAGCAGCTTTTAAACACAACATCCGCGGCGATTGGCTAGCCCGGCACCTTGGTCAGGAAAAGCCGAAATCTATGGCAGCCCTCATGACACTCGTGACACGCTTTTGTGCGGGAGAAGACAGTTGGCTAGCTCGTAGTAATAACATATCAAAGAACCGTGGTACTTCAGATACCAAGGACGGCAATGGCATGTCACGTCGCAACAAACATAAGCGCCGCATTAACAGCGACAATACCGAGTATACGACAGTCAATGCCGGATTCAAAGGCTCTATACCCGGTCAGCGGAAAAAGCCATTTAAAAGAAGCACTCCGGGCCCATCCAGTTTGGACCGCATACTCGATCGCTCGTGTCAAATACACGGCACCCCCGACAAGCCAGCCAACCACACCAATAGGGATTGTTGGGTATTCAAGCAGGCCGGCAAGTTAAATGCCGAAAACAAAGATAAGGGGCCACATAGCGATGACGAGGAAGAGCCCCGGCAGCCAAACACCGGAGGACAGAAGAAGTTCCCCCCATAAGTGTGGACAGTGAACATGATATACGCAACCCACATCCCCAAGAGGGAGCGGAAGCGTGTGCTCAGGGATGTATATGCGTTGGAGCCAGTCCCCCCAAAGTTCAACCCATGGTCCTCTTGTCCGATCACCTTCGATCACAGGGACCACCCCACTAGTATCCGTCATGGCGGATTCGCCGCACTGGTCCTAGACCCAATCATTGACGGATTTCACCTCACTCGAGTCCTTATGGATGGCGGCAGCAGCCTGAACCTGCTTTACCAGGACACAGTGCGCAAAATGGGTATAGACCCCTCAAGCATCAAACCCACAAAAACGACCTTTAAAGGCGTCATCCCAGGTGTAGAGGCCCATTGCACAGGCTCAGTCACACTGGAAGTGGTCTTCGGATCCCCGGATAACTTCCGAAGCGAAGAGTTAATCTTCGATATAGTCACGTTCCGCAGTGGCTATCACGCACTGCTCGGACGAACCGCATTTGCAAAATTCAATGCGGTGCCGCACTACGCATACCTCAAGCTCAAGATGCCAGGACCTCGGGGGGTCATCATAGTCAATGGAAACACAGAGGGCTCTCTCTGAACCGAGGAGCACACTGCGGCCCTCGTAGCAGAAGTACAAAGCAGCCTATCAAGGCAATTCTCTAGTCTGGCGATCAGACGTCCGGACACCGTCAAGCGTGCCCAAAGTAATCTGCAATAGGACCACCTGGCACGTTCTGAGCTCGCATAGCAATGCGGCCCTTACCCCAGCCCCATCCAAATGGCGACACACGTGCCACGCGTACACAATTACGCATTAAAAATACCATGGGCACAGGGAAGGGGCACGAATACGGCATGCCCCAAAACGCGGCTCAACCGCACTAGGGGCTCCCTAATTTGTTATTTTTTCTCTCTTCCAGGACTTCAGTCTCTAGAAGCCCTATCCGGCAATATAATGGCCGAACACACGATGCAAGGACCAGGGGGGCCGGAAGCTACGTCGCATCATGGAACTCCCAGGTGGTCTCTATAACGAGAAAAATACCCGCTTTCACTACCATTCTGCAGCTTACCCTTGGAAGAGACATGTCAAATAGTCCCATTTTCTGCTTTTCGCACTACTTGTATCGTTTTGCTTCAATGCATCTTTTCGAATAAACAATGCATAGCTTCAGTCTATTTTTGCATTTTTTGTTTATATATGTGTTCATTAATGACACCTTGCAAATGTACACTTTGGTATGGCCAATACACCAGGGGCTTAAGTACCCCACAATATGGTGTGAGAAGTCCAAACACTTTCACAAGTGCGGCACCCCGAACTTATTGCATTATATGCATCAGCTCCGAATCATGTCTTGGGTCAATAGTTGGGTTTGCCCGGCTCCCATGTTTTGGTACCTTACGTTCCGCTATATCGGCTAAGGTAGCACTAGGAGAACTACTGCGATTGTGCCCCGGTTCTGCTGGGATAAGCACCTCAGTAGAGAAAGCTAAAACTGACTGTCATGATAAGGCGAGAGACTGGTCGCTGTTCGAGAGGTTTCGAGTCCCTAAAGGCTTATGCCGCTTAGAGCGAGGAGTCGGCCCTGTCCGGCTTAAGGCGTGTATCGCGCCCCAAATTCGGCCTTCCGAATACTAGGGGCTTTGCCGAAATTTAAAATATAGAATTCTATGGCTAAGTGAGAGTGATAACGCATTATAGTCTGATTGCGTTGTTCGTTGTGCTGAGCACCTCCCTCGAAGGACCCAACAATGGGAACAAGAGTGCTCGTGTTTATCCCGAACACCCCAGCACTCGTGGCGTGGGGGCAGAAGCCAACGACTAGCCATCTCTTAGATTTGATAAACAGCCGAACAGAAGGTAATATTTTAAATTCAAACAAGCGTTGCATAGCGCATATGAACAAGTTTTCATAACTACAGGATTACACGAGCGAGTTTACTCGAATATTATATCTTTCGTACACTCGTCCGCTACGAGACGAGCACCCTTCAGGACACCCTCATAGTACATCTCGGGGTGGCGATGCTCCTTGCCCTCCGGCGGCCCTTCCTTAATCAGCTTCACGGCGTCCAGCTTGGCCCATTGCACCTTCACACGGGTGAAAGCCCGGCGTGCACCTTCGATGCAGACGGACCGCTTGATGACTTCCAGCCGTGGGCAGGCATCCACAAGCCGCCTCACCAGGCCGAAGTAGCTGCTGGGAAGGGCGTCGCCAGGCCACATCTGGACTATAAAGCCCTTCATGGCCTGTTCGGCCTCCTTCTGCAGCTCGACCAGTTGCTTCAGCTGGTCGCTCAGAGGCATCGGGTGTTCGGTCCCAGTATAGTAAGACCAAAACAGCTTCTCCGTTGAGCTTCCATCCTCGGTCTGGTAAAACTGTGCGGCATCCGACACACTGCGGGGCAAATCTACGAATGCTCCTGCAGAGCTCCGGATTCGGGTAAGTAACAGGTAATTTACTTTCACATGCTGGCTTTGCATATAGAATGCCTTACCCACCGCTATCTTCTTCATCGCATCAATCTCCTGGAGGGCCTTTTGGGCTTCGGCCTTGGCACTCTTTGCGCTCTCGAGGGCCGCGGCAAGCTTAGACTCTCGCGTCTTCAAGTCAAGCTCCAACGCCTCGTGCTTCGTCACGAGAGCGTGGAGCTCTTGCTGCACCTCGCCCACCCGTGCCTCATGCCTTTCCCGCTCGGTGCGCTCCTTGGCCACTTTGTGTTCGGCCTCGGATAGCGCTTGCTTCAGGGTCGCCACCTCGGTCATGGCCCCTGGCAAATTTACGATGATCCTATCATTTTGCAATCGCATTCTTTTTATACATATCCATAGACTAGGTACTACTTACCTTTGTTCTCCTCGAGCTTCCTCTTGGCAAGGCCGAGCTCGTCCTTGGACCCTTTAAGGTCCTGCTTCAGTGCAGCGACCTCCGCAGTCAGTGCGGCAGATGCCAGTAGCGAAGCCTGCATACGCATATTGACATACGTATATTAGACACATGCGATATTGTTTGATCCTCTGTTCGGCTTTTCTTTGTGAACACCGAACAGAGCATCAGGGGCTACTATCTATGCGATAATATTTCCCCCATATTTCAAAAACATACCTCAAAGCCTGTTAGAAGGCTGGCACAGGCTTCAGTCAGTCCGCTCTTGGCGGACTGAACCTTCTGGACCACCGCACTCATAATAGTGCGGTGCTCTTCGTCGATGGAAGCGCTGCGAAGCGCTCCCAGCAGATTGTCCGGTGCCTCTAGATGGACAGAGGTCACCGGCACAGGCGTCTTGCCCCTTTTGGAAGGAAGCTGCCTGCCCGAGTCCGGAACCACTGGGGGTTCCGGCGCGGTGTTCGGCTGAGGGCCAAACTTGAAGCCCTCGGGAGCCTTGCTCCCTCTGCTCCCAGAGTCCGGAAGGTCGCCTTGAGGCACCTCCGGGACTGTCTCCCCTCGACCTGGTGCCTCTTGAGACAATACCTCGGTGTTGTTCGTAGGGCAAGGGGAGGTGGCGGTCGGAAGTGGATCGCTATCCATATCCGACGAGCCTAGGGAGCCGTCCGACGATACGTCGATACAGGCTCGTGGTGGTCTGAATAGTCATAATTCGGCGTTAGTAGAGGCAGTGCGACAAAGGTATGCTATGGGTTACTCTGGCATCCGAATACTTACGACTTCGCTAGGGGCTTGGCCCAGAGCAGCCACTCATCTTCGCCTTCGGCGGCGATGGTGGAGAAGTCCGTAAGGAGAGTCCTTCCCTTCTTGGACCCTTTGCCCCCCCCCCCCGGTTGGGGCGGCCTTCCTTTTCTTGTCTCCCCCAACTGGAGGGGGAGCATCTTCATCTTCCTCCTCGTCTTCAGGGGAGGAGTGCGTTGCAGAGTTATCGGACGATAAGTCCGATAACACCTGGCGTCGGGAACTCTTTCGGGTTCCCTTGGTCTTTTTGGTCTTCTCCAGCACCTTGTAAGGAGCCGGAGTCAGCATCTCCGTCAGGAGAGCGTCCGCATTGTCTTCGGGCAGAGGGGTCGGACAGTTAATCTGCCCCGACGTCTCCACCCAGTCCTATCAAAGGCATGGAGCTCAGACCCTGCACATGGTTAAGCTAGGGGAAATAAATATCCTATCGGATGTATAGAACTCACCGAATGTGCTTGGAGCTTCGCGCTTAGCTCGCGGTCCTCGGTGAAGGAGGGAGGGACCTCGGCTCCCTTGAACAGCACCTTCAGACGTCCTTGTGCGTCGTGTCAAAGAGCTCGCTCAGAGTCTGGTGCTGGGCCGGGTCGAACTCCCATAAGTTGAAGTCCCGTTGTTGGCACGGGAGAATCCGGTGGATGAGCATGACCTGGACTATATTGACAAGCTTGAGCTTCTTGCCGGCCATATTCCGGATACATTTCTGGAGTTCGTCCAGCTCTACTGATGAACCCCAGGACATGCCCTTCTCTTTCCAGGAGGTGAGCCGCGTGGGGATTCTGGATCGAAACTTGGGGGCAGCCACCCATTTGGCGTCGCGCGGCTCAGTGATGTAGAACCACACCAATTGCCCCCCCTTTATGGTCTCCACGAAGGAGCCTTCAAGCCATATAACGTTGGGCATCTTGCCCACCATGGCTCCGCCGCATTCTGCTTGTTGGCTGCCCACCACCTTTGGCTTGATATTGAAGGTCTTTAACCACAGGCCGAAGTGGGGCCGGATGCGGAGGAAAGCCTCACACACGACGATGAACGCTGAAATGTTGAGGACGAAGTTCAGGGCCAGATCATGGAAGTCCAGCCCGTAGTAGAACATGAGACCACGAACGAATGGATGGAGGGGAAACCCCAGTCCGCAGAGGAAGTGGTGGAGGAAGACTATCCTCTCGTGAGGTTCAGGGGTAGGAACGATCTGCCGCGCAGCGGGCAGCCGATGAGCGATATTCGCAGCCAAGTATCCGACTTCGCGCAGCTTCTTGATGTGTCCCTCCGTAACAAAGGAAGCCATCCATTTGCCTCCCGCTCCGGACATGATTGGAGAAGGTTGAGGGGAAGGATGTGGGCTTGGGCATTGGAGCTCGAGTGCGCAAGAGTGGATGAGCAAGGAGGAAGAAGGTGTGGGTAGAAAAAGGATAAACCTTGTCCCTTTATAAGGGCGGCTGAAACTATGCGCCCCCACTAGCCTGGTAAAACTCGCTTATCCCCCAAGCGCCGTAATCGAAGGCGCGGTTGGGTTACCCACGCTCGTATTGATGAGAATCCCGTAATAAGGGGGACACGATCTCTGCTTTGACAAGACGTGTCAAAAAACTGCCTCGCGTTATGTGCGGGGCTAGTTAAAGGAAACGGTTCGAATAATCACCGGGCCATGGCTTAATGTCATGTTGCCAAAACAAGTCAGCAGATTAGATTTTTGGAAATATTATTCTCTCTACGGTGGTATGTGGAACTTACTTTGCAGGGTCGGACACTATCCTTGTATTCAAATTCTTCCGTGGTGTATTCGGAGGAAGAACCCGCCTTGCAATGCTGAAGACAATACTGCGCGTCGGACTCATCGTCATTGAAGCCTGGTTCACGAGCTACTGAGTGAGTCCTGGATTAGGGGGTCTCCGGACAGCCGGACTATAACCATTGTCCGGACTCTTGGACTATGAAGATACAAGATTGAAGACTTCGTCCCGTGTCCGGATGGGACTTTCCTTGACGTGGAAGGCAAGCTTGGTAATACGGATATGTAGATCTCCTCCCATTTGTAACCAACTCTGTGTAACCCTAGCCCCCTCCGGTGTCTATATAAACCGGAGGGTTTAGTCCGTAGGACACAATCACAACAATCATACCATAGGCTAGCTTCTAGGTTTTAGCCTCTCTAATATCGTGGTAGATCTACTCTTGTACTACCCATATCATCAATATTAATCAAGTAGGATTAGGGTTTTACCTCCATCGAGAGGGCCCGAACCTGGGTAAAAACATCGTGTCCCTTGTCTCCTGTTACCATCCGCCTAGACGCACAGTTCGGGACCCCTACCCAAGATCCGTCGGTTTTGACACCGTGTCAGGACCCCGATTCCAAGTCATGTCGATCTAGCCGGTAACACCTCATATCACTTTGCGGCCTCACGCACGGTACTCCCACGGGTGTCGCCTTACCATGGCCCGGGACCGTTTGCGTCTTTTGGCTCACGTATATGATAGTGTCGCTAGCATCCATATGACAGAGAACCCGGGCTAACATGGCTAGTCGTGAACCCAAAGCGGCACTAACCTATTGGGACAGGCATACATGAATCACATCGAGCATGTTGGTCAGCAGCATGTAAATCCGGGCTGTAGCACTGGGCTAACAGGACTCCGGGAACCCGGGCTGTAGCAGGCTAGGCAGGACTCTGGATGTTACCGTGTGACATTTCCCTGAAGGGACAGACACAGGAACGAAGTGAAACACATGCCGGCCAGTCAAGTGTCCTGAGCAGTAGTGCTGGGCTAACAGGACTCCGGTGAACCGGGCTGTAGCGAACTACTATGGCTCATGGAAGCACAAGACTACATTTTCCCCATAAGAGAGGCTGCCAAGGATAAACAACTAGATTGTCATATCCCACACATACCAAGCATTTCAATCATACACACAATATGCTCGACATGTGTAAATACAACATGGCATCACAACAAGACTCTACAACTCAAACATTTATTCATTAGGCTCCGGGGAGCGAGATATTACAAACATGGGTCTCATGACCCAACAATCATAGCATACAAATCAAGCACATGTGGAAGCTTAACATGTCTGAGTACAGACATCTACAAATGAAAAAGGCTAACAAGCCTGACTATCTACCAGATCCTGCCGAGGGCACAAGATCGTAGCTGAGGTATCAAGCTAAACGTCGAAGTCCACACGGAACTACTAGCGAGACTGACGTCTCTCTGCAAAAACATAGAATAGGCAAACGTGAGTACAAATGTACCCAGCAAGACTTACATCAGAACTAACTACATATGCACTGGTATCAACAAAGGGGTAGTGGAGTTTAACTGCAGCAAGCCAGCTTTGACTCAGTGTCTAACCTGAACTACGACTACAAGCAACTCTTTGAGGTGGCGCACACGAGTCCACATATTCACCATATCAATACACCACTATGGGTCCACTCCCGTCTCCCTACGAGAACGCCATCCATAGCACTCATGCTTATCTTGCGAGTTTTAGAGATTCCACTTTCACTTGTCTATGAACTGTTATAGGCAACCCAGAAGTCCTTTACCGCAGACACGGCTATTCGAATAGATCATTTATAACCCTGCAGGGGTGTAGTTCTTCACACACGCTCTCGCCACTTACCACCATGTACACGTCGTGTATCTCGGCAACCTTCAAGCGGAAGCCTGGCGAGGGAGTCGGCCATGACCTGACTAACCACACAAGTCTCTAGTCCAGGTTTATTGCCTATTCGGGTTCCATCCGCGAGGAGATCCGGCCGGAGTTTCGCTCACAGCCCCAAATGATGTGTGCAGGGTTCCCGAGACACCAAACGGGTGCCCGGCACACCGTGCCATGGTGTATCTACCGCATCATAGCCCACCCCTAGGGTCAACGCTACGCACGGCCGCCAACACATATCCTACAAACACCAGAAACTAGTTGCAACTCTTGGACAGAGGATAAGGGGAGTTAATAAGTCGAGAGGGTCCATTGGTTTCGGGCCCAATGCATGGTAGTAGCTGCTCATGGATAACAAATACAGAACTCAGTTCCTAAGGACGGTTTCAATGAGACAACCCACCATGTACTCCTACATGGCCTCTCACCGCCACCTTTACCAAATCGTGTTCACACACTTAGCTCACACACAGTAGGGACATGTTCATCACTGTTCCAATTCATCCTGAATCAGACCTGACTCAACTCTAAGCAGTAGCAGACATGACAAATAAGCATGAATTTGTAGGCACATCAGGGCTCAAAGAACTCCTACTCATGCTAGTGGGCTTCATCTATTTACTGTGGCAATGACAGGTCATGCAGAGGAAAGGGGTTCAACTACCGCAACATGTAACAGTTGAATCGTTGTTGTCCTAATGCAATAAAAGAGAGCAGGAGCGAGAGAGTGGGATTGTATCGGGATGAACAAGGGGTTTTTGCTTGCCTGGCACTTCTGAAGATAGTATAGCTCTTCATCGGTGTCATCGATCACATCGTCGAAACCACGTCTACTGAGAGGGGGCAATTACCGGCAACAAGGAAGAAAACAATCAATGCAATGCAACAATATGATGCATGATCATGACATGGCAATATGCTGTGATTTGGGATAATGCAACAGGAAGTCATTTTAATTGAAGTGGAATTCAAAACTATATCAAATTCCAACTCCAAACCTATTATGAAATTTGCCCTAATCATGTTTCATCCTAAACAGTGAGGTTAACTTGCTGAAACATGCATGAAAATGGTACAGATGGATTCCTTGAATTTTTCTGATCATTTTTCATATATAAATCTTTCCATTTGGAGTTACAGATTAATTTCTATGATGTTTGGAAGTTTTGGCCATTTTCTGAAAATAATAAATCATTTCTGATTTATTTAAAATTCTAGAAAATAAATACGGTGTCAGCCTGACGTCACGGCGATGTCAGAAAGTCAACAGGGGCCGGTCCAAGTCAAACCTGACGAGTGGGGCCCATTGGTCAGTGTCACAAGCTCGCTTGGGTCACTGACGGGTGGGGTCGGTCAGGGGCCACGTGAGCCAGGTCAACGCTGACGCATGGGGCCAAGGTGATTAGTTAAAACTAACAGGAATTTATACTGTGGTTAACTAAGGGCATGGGGCCCGTGTGTCAATGGGCCAGGGGGTAATTAAGTTGGTAATTAGTCCCTAATGACGGTGCCATGTCATCACCACCGGCGTGTGAACGTCGGCGACCAAATCCGCGGCGAGTGTGCACCGGAGTGGCTCGGGTTTCACCTACAGGAGGCTGCTTGGGCCGCGGGCGGTCCCGTTCAGAAGTTGACACTCGGCTGCATCCAACGGAGGTGGAGGGAGGCCCTGGGGTTGCCGAAGTTGCTCTCGGCAATGAGGTCAAGCGGCGACGGGGCTCGGGTTCCATGGGCGCAGGGCTGCAGCTCGAGGGCGAGAAAACGGAGATGCTAGACACCACCTAAAGGTCATCAGAAGCACGCCGGAGCATATAGTAGGAGCGGAGGGGCTCAGGGCATGGAGTTCACCGGCCATGGCGGACGGCGGCTTCAGGTGCTCGCGCAGCAGCGGCTACGGGGCGTGCGTGAAGAAAAAGGCGGAGGGGAGAGGTTCAGTGGCTCATGGCGTGTCGTCTGGTGCAGACGGCGGGGCCGGGGAGGTGTCGGAGCGAGCGGGCTGGCGAGGCGGATCTCCGGTGACCCGAGGAGGATGAAGGGGTCGGGGACGGTGCTTCGAAGCATCCGGCGCCGCGTGGCTCCACGGAGAGGACTTGGGCGACGAGGCGGATCTTCTGGACTGCTCAAGGGGAATAGGGGGAGGCGATGGCCGCGGTGGTGCTAGTCGGCGGCGGCGGGCGCGTTCGGTGAGGTGGGGAACGGCGAGGGAGGGGGCAGGCAGGAGAGACGAGCGGTCAGCGCGATCCAGACGACAGTGGCGAGGTGTTTCGTGGCGTTGTGCTGGCCTCGGGCGGCCAGGCAGGTAGGTAGCGTGGCGCGCGGGGAGCGAGCGCGCGTCGGGCACGCGCCCTGTCCACTGGCGCCAGGAGGACGACGACAGGAGAGCGCCTGGTGGGCTGGGCCGCCAGCTGGGCCGCCAGGTAGGCTGAGGTAAGTTTCTTTCTCTCTTTCTAATTCTGTTTCTGTTTTCTATTTATGTTATTTTGTTTTGAATTAGTTTATAACCCAAATCATTTTAATAAATCCTGAAAATAATTGTGGGCATTAAATGAATTATTACAGAAGCCCTTAACTATTTTCAGAATTATTGGAGCATTTAAAAATGTTAATAGTATTTAAATGCCGCAATTCAAATACAATATGGGTTATTCAAAAATCCAGAATGGCCTAAAAATATGTGCATCATTTTTGGCAGAGGTTTTCACCTTTATCAAAAATAATGAACTTTTCTAAAGGGCATTCTAGGTTCATTGAAAATATTTTTATTTTGATCCTAATTGCATTTCATTTAGTGCTAGGGCTTGTCATCCCCATTTCAAATTTCAAACAAATATAGACATGATGCACGGATGCTTATGATACTAATTGCAATCAAATTCTAGGGTTGTGACAACTCGCCCCCACTAAACAAGAATCTCGTCCCGAGATTCAAGACGTGAGGTAAGAAGACAGAGGGGATACAAAGCTAACACGACCTTCACGATCCAGATGTCTTTCTCGAGGATGTTGATTCATTGCATCACCTTGATCTCGACGTCTTGCTTTGAGAACTACATCCAACATGACAACGAGTAGAAAGGGAGAATTTAAGAAGAATCGACCTTCCTGAGGTTCGAGCAACTTAGGATCATCTTAATGATCACAAGATCAACTCATGGAATGAGACATAGTAACATCTCTCGAGCTGAGACACGAAGCATACACCTAGAGGGATGGAGTGAAACGAATGGCGAAGGTTCACTAGGTAGGCAACAATTCCATACTCGAATAAGATGGAGCATGAATTTCAAAGTAGCAAGGAGATATTTGCCATGATTTCGTAACGTGATACCTCGGGGAAGGTGACTCGTAGAATTATTCCCTTAAATGGCAAAAAGAATTACTTTTGATTCGGAGATCATTGAAACTCTTTATACCAGCCTAAGGCAATCACAATCGATCATTTGAAGGAGTTCAAAAGAATGACATACTTGGACTAGAAAGGATGATGTGCACTCCCTTGTTGAAGAGAACGCAATGGATGATTTTGCTTATCATCGGAAATGGATGGGACCCATGGTAAGTCCACTTTGAAGATGATCCTGAACAACAACTACTGAGGTGCAAGCTGGGAACAAAATGCAAATGTTGGGAATGATTCTGGTAACTGGGGAAGAACTCAACAGTCGAGAGTGAGTCCACTATTTGAAAAGTTTATAACATAACCGAGGAAACTGGAAGCAAATCCCAGTTAACACCAATGATAAAACCTAGTGCTTGCGCGTGCTCTCAAGAACTTGAGCATCTCCATATTCATCAAGGTTTTACCAATATCCGTGTCAAGGATCCTGGCAACACAACATACCACCATGATGAATGGTGATGGATGATGCAGATGCAAAGGAAGATAACACTTTCTCAGATTTCACCTTAGCGAGGCCAAGGGAACAGAATCTGGACGATCGACCGAGAGACATTTAGAACTTCGCTTCTAATGTTCTCCTTGATGTGCTAGAGTAATCCATTTACAGATATGGTTTGATATCTAGAACATCAAGTAAAAGGTCGGACTTCGGAAGCTCAAGAATCCATAAGGAATAACTACTGAGGAAGATCCTACGAGATCCTTATGGGGAGGTAACCAACTTCTTCAACCAGGATACTACAATAATAGGCCTTCCGGCTAGGTGTGTTGGCCACGACATCCACGTTACCGGTTATAGAGAGACCAACAATATAGTTCTTGGAGTACGTTCCAACCATCATATCTTCCTGAGATTTAGATCTGGTTGGTGTTAGGATATTCCAGACCCATCCAGTCTAGAAGGAAAATGAGAGTTTGCAACACAATTTGACGAGATGACGTTGCGAGATTCTCAGGGAATGAACTGTGATAGCAAGCTCCAAAACATGAGCTGGTTCTGCTACAAACCTGTGAACATGTTGTCCTAGACAAGCATGGCCACCTGGTAGTCTTACAACGAAACACTACCGAGTTCAGGAGGAACCATCAACGAGGATATCGAAGTCCTTGCGTAAGTCTAGCTCCTAAGAAGAAACTTCTTCTCCTTGAACAAACCAATCAGTGGCTTGGTGTGCTAGGAACACATATGGAGTGGAGGGAATTAATCTACCAAACCATAGAATACTTCGCACATATGCATGACTGATTTGGGATGATTCCAAGGGAAACAAAACAAACCTTTCTCAAATTCATGGCGGCAACTTACACCTAGTGCACATGAACTTAGAGAAAGTCACTTCTTTCACCAAACATATACTTCATGGGTGGAACACGAAGGAAATGCTTACAAAGTTTCCAACACTAGCTCAATGTTCAACATGAATCATGGGTGAGACAAAATGCTGCTGATGAGCTCAACAGCAACTCATCGGAATTTCCATATCAGTGGACTTCCACCATCATGTGAACAATGTGATAGTATTGGTCAGACCAAAAGGTGTAATGGTGTATGCTCGAGGGATCAACCACGAGTAAGACAACATTACGAACATCGTTGGTTCTGATTTGACTTGACGATAGCCCATACTCAAGTCAAAGTTTTGACAAGACAATAGATCCAACAACTAATCACGAGGACCAATTGGTCAAGATATCATCTTTCTTCAGTACACACACAAACACAAAGATATCCCTTCAGAAAGAACCAAATTTGGCAAAGCCTTTTATCTTCCAACTCTCCAAGTTGTTGTTTAGCTTAACCTACTAGCTCAGGGGTATCCAACACAGATTCTTGGAGAAGGGGTGGTTTACAAGAAACCAACTTGATCACGAACTCAACATAGCGGTCAGGTGACAACCTGGTAACACTTCCGAGAAGATATCCGGAAAATCACAAACCACCGACATGTTACTAAGCTCGAGAACAATCTTGCTTTTCAGAGCAAGACAATATGATCAGATAAGCAAGGAATGGAATAATCCTCACTCATTGATCGAGAAGTGCACAAGAAATAAGGACTAGGTAGCACGATCAGTCCTAGGATGGTGATTCAATAACCAACACGCTAAGAATGAGAATATTGTCCATTTACTATAAAGCAACGAGTTGCTCAGAGTATTGATTTCACACATCACAATTCACTTGTCGGCATTCCGGTTACAACAACACGGAATCGAGGAATGAATAATGATGGCGAGAAGTATCACTGTATGAAGAGTTCATAGGAGGTTGTGCAATTCCTATGATATTCCTGACATAAAGAGGGCAATACTTAAGGGTTGAGCAAAATCAAAAGCTGGATTGGCACTTTGATCTGCGGAATACAACTGCTTTGACCCAACCCGAGATATGGATGAGGTACTGGAGTTTGTTTCTCCTAGTCATTCCGGGATGGAATGGCTTGACGGAGCACATGAATAATAGGCATCGATAACACCAATGCACAACTACTCTTGACCAACAATTGATGGACGAGGTTCAGAATACAACTAAAGAGGGACAACTCAAAGGAACATATAATTTTTCTGAGTTATGGGTGCATGGATTAGCATGTTATTTCTTCCAGATAACCCATGCAGAAAGGTAGGACTGGCAGATTCACAATGCAGAAGGGAGAACTCATCAAGAGCACTCTGGTTGTGATCTTTTGATCCAACAAACTTCTGCCATAAGTGGTTCATAGTATTTGGAAGAAGGAAATACCACGGACCTCGAGGACTATCACAAAGGTTACTAATATCCTAAAGGAACTAGCAACACTATCAACATGAGAAAAGTAGGGTGAATCTCGGGTTCAAGAACCCATGAATAGAATACCTACCACTACATGGCATCACGGGATGCTTTCGAGAATGTTGGCCAGAATCATCACACCGGAACACAAATCATGGCTAGATTACTAGGTGACTCCCTAAGACACCTAGGGTCATAGTAATAGCTCCAACATATATGTCGAGGCAACAAAGTACCTCAACACACCGATTAGTGTGATTAATCTGGCCCAAATGGACATCAGGAACAGGAGGAAGGGGTTTGCAAATGCATCAGACCACTTAGAAACCTGGGATGACTCGGACTGTATAACGGCTGTAAATGCTCAAAAGATTTGAGACATCCTGCAAAATGGTGGCATAACCACTCAACATCACAATATCAAGGTTCCGGGACCAATTATGAACACACAGAAGTACCGGAAACTGAACTACGGCATGAATCCATCAATCCTATAAGTCAACGAGTTAGTAACACGTCATCCTGATAGATAGATGAGAAGGCCTAGTTTCTTAACCCCATAGAAAGGAAGAGGGTGACTCAGATCAGAGGGCATGAGATATAAGGAGTAAAAAGAGCCTTACGTTCTCTTCCACAATCAATTCCCTTACATAACTGAAGCATTTCTAGACTCGACTTCGACCATTTTGGCTTGGTAATCCTACAGGCAGTCGGGCTCTGATACCAAAGCTGTCAGGACCCCGATTCCAAGTCACGTCGATCTAGCCGGTAACACCTCATATCACTTTGCGGCCTCACGCACGGTATTCCCACGGGTGTCGCCTTACCATGGCCCGGGACCGTTTGCGTCTTTTGGCTCACGTATATGATAGTGTCGCTAGCATCCATATGACAGAGAACCCGGGCCGACATGGCTAGTCGTGAACCCAAAGCGGCACAAACCTATGGGGACAGGCATACATGAATCACATCGAGCATGTCGGTCAGCAGCGTGTAAATTCAGGCTGTAGCACTGGGCTAACAGGACTCCGAGAACCGGGCAGTAGCAGGCTAGGTAGGACTCCGGATGTTACCGCGTGACATTTCCCCGAAGGGACAGACACAGGAACGAAGTGAAACACATGCCCGCCAGTCAAGTGTCCTGAGCAGTAGTGCTGGGCTAATAGGACTCCGGTGAACCGGGCTGTAGCAGACTACTATGGCTCATGGAAGCACAAGACTACATTTCCCCATAAGAGAGGCTGCCAAGGATAAACACCTAGATTGTCGGATCCCACACATACCAAGCATTTCAATCATACACACAATATGCTCGACATGTGTAAATACAACATGGCATCACAACAAGACTCTACGACTCAAACATTTATTCATTAGGCTCCGGGGAGCGAGATATTACAAACATGGGTCTCATGACCCAACAATCATAGCATACAAATCAAGCACATGCGGAAGCTTAACATGTTTGAGTACAGACATCTACAAATGAAAAAGGCTAAGAAGCCTGACTATCTACCAGATCCTGCCGAGGGCACAAGATCGTAGCTGAGGTATCAAGCTAAACGTCAAAGTCCACACGGAACTGCTAGCGAGACTGATGTCTCTCTGCAAAAACATAGAATAGGCAAACGTGAGTACAAATGTACCCAGCAAGACTTACATCAGAACTAACTACATATGCACCGGTATCAACAAAGGGGTAGTGGAGTTTAACTGCAGCAAGCCAGTTTTGACTCAGTGGCTAACCTGAACTACGACTGCAAGCAACTCTTTGAGGTGGCGCACACGAGTCCACATATTCACCATATCAATACACCACTATGGGTCCGCTCCCGTCTCCCTACGAGAACGCCATCCATAGCACTCACGCTTATCTTGCGAGTTTTAGAGTATCCACTTTCACTTGTCTATGAACTGTTATAGGCAACCCAGAAGTCCTTTACCGCGGACACGGCTATTCGAATAGATCATTTATAACCCTGCAGGGGTGTAGTTCTTCACACACGCTCTCGCCACTTACCACCATGTACACGTCGTGTATCTCGGCAACCTTCAAGCAGAAGCCTGGCGAGGGAGTCGGCCACGACCTGACTAACCACACAAGTCTCTAGTCCAGGTTTATCGCCTATTTGGGTTCCATCCGCGAGGAGATCCGGCCGGAGTTTCCCTCACAGCCCCAAACGATGTGTGCAGGGTTCCCGAGACACCAAACGGGCACCCGGTACACCATGCCACGGTGTATCTACCGCATCATAGCCCACCCCTAGGGTCAGCGCTACGCATGGCCGCCAACACATATCCTACAAACACCAGAAACTAGTTGCAACTCTTGGACAGAGGATAAGGGGAGTTAATAAGTTGAGAGGGTCCATTGGTTTCGGGCCCAATGCGTGGTAGTAGCTGTTCATGGATCACAAACACAGAACTCAGTTCCTAAGGACGGTTTCAATGAGACAACCCACCATGTAATCCTGCATGGCCTCTCACCGCCACCTTTACCAAATCGTGTTCACACACTTAGCTCACACATAGTAGGACATGTTCATCACTGTTCCAATTCATCCCCGAATCAGACCTGACTCAACTCTAAGC
This sequence comes from Triticum urartu, assembly GCF_003073215.2. Taxonomy (NCBI): domain Eukaryota; kingdom Viridiplantae; phylum Streptophyta; class Magnoliopsida; order Poales; family Poaceae; genus Triticum; species Triticum urartu. The sequence goes on from NC_053025.1 coordinate 143,541,719, forward strand.
AGTAGCATGCATGACAAATAAGCATGAATGAGTAGGCACATCAGGGCTCAAACAACTCCTACTCATGCTAGTTGGTTTCATCTATTTACTATGGCAATGACAGGTCATGCAGAGGAAAGGGGTTCAACTACCCCAACATGTAACAGTTGAATCGTTGTTGTCCTAATGCAGTAAAAGAGAGCAGGCGCGAGAGAGTGGGATTGTATCGGGATGAACAAGGGGCTTTTGCTTGCCTGGCACTTCTGAGGATAGTATAGCTCTTCATCGGTGTCATCGATCACATCGTCGAAACCACGTCTTCTGAGAGGGGGAAATTACCGGCAACAAGGAAGAAAACAATCAATGCAATGCAACAATATGATGCATGATCATGACATGGAAATATGCTGTGATTTGGGCTAATGCAACAGGAAGTCATTTTAATTGAAGTGGAATTCAAAACTATATCAAATTCCAACTCCAAACCTATTATGAAATTTGCCCTAATCATGTTTCATCCTAAACAGTGAGGTTAACTTGCTCAAACATGCATGAAAATGGTACAGATGGATTCCTTGAATTTTTCTGATCATTTTTCATATATAAATCTTTGCATTTGGAGTTACAGATTAATTTCTATGATGTTTGGAAGTTTTGGCCATTTTCTGAAAATAATAAATCATTTCTGATTTATTTAAAATTCTAGAAAATAAATACGGCGTCAGCCTAACGTCATGGCGACGTCAGAAAGTCAACAGGGGCTGGTCCAGGTCAAACCTGACCAGTGGGGCCCATTGGTCAGTGTCACAAGCTGGCTTGGGTCACTAACGGGTGGGGTCGGTCAAGGGCCACGTCAGCCAGGTCAACGCTGACGCATGGGGCCAAGGTGATTAGTTAAAACTAACAGGAATTTAAACTATGGTTAACTAAGGGCGCGGGGCCCGTGTGTCAGTGGGTCAGGGGGTAATTAAGTTGGTAATTAGTCCCTAATGACGGTGCCACGTCATCACCACCGGTGTGTGAACGCCAGCGACCAAATCCGCGGCGGGTGTGCACCGGAGTGGCTCGGGTTTCACCTACAGGAGGCTACTAGGGTCGCAGGCGGTCCCGTTGGAAAGCTGGCACTCGGCCGCATCCAACGGAGGTGGAGGGAGGCCCTGGGGTTGCCGGAGATGGGCTCGGCGATGAGGTCAAGCGGCGGTGGGGCTCGGGTTCCATGGGCGCAAGGCTGCAGCTCAAGGGCGAGCAAACGGAGATGCTAGACAGCACCTAAAGGTCATCAGAAGCACGCCGGAGCATCTAGTAGGAGCGGAGGGGCTCGGGGCACGGAGTTCACCAGCCATGGCAGACGGCAGCTTCAGGTGCTCGCGCAGCAGCGGCTACGGGGCGTGCGTGAAGAAAAAGACGGAGGGGAGAGGTTCAGTGGCTTACGGCGAGTCGTTCGGTGCAGACGGCGGGGCCGGGGAGGTGTCGGAGTGAGCGGGGCGGCGAGGCGGATCTCCGGCGACCCGAGGAGGATGAAGGGGTCGGGGACGGTGCTTCAAAGCATCCGGCGCCGCATGGCTCGGGGAAGAGGACTAGGGCGACAAGGCGGATCTTCTGGAATGCTCAAGGGGACGAGGGGGAGGCGATGGCCGCGGTGGTGCTAGTCGGAGGCGGCGGGCACGTTCGGTGAGGTGGGGAACGGCGAGGGAGGGGCGGGGGGGGAGAGACAAGCGGTCGGCGCGATCCAGGCGACAGCGGTGAGGTGTTTCGCGATGCTATGCTGGCCTCGGGCGGCCAGGCTGGTAGGTGGCGTGGCGCGCGGGGAGCGAGCGCGCGTCGGGCACGCGCCCTGTCCACTGGCGCTAGGAGGACGATGACAGGAGAGCGCCTGGTGGGCTGGGCCTCCAGCTGGGCCGCCAGGTAGGCTGAGGTAAGTCTCTTTCTCTCTTTCTAATTCTGTTTCTATTTTCTGTTTATGTTATTTTGTTTTGAATTAGTTTATAACCCAAATCATTTTAATAAATCCTGAAAATAATTGTGGGCATTAAATGAATTATTACATAGGCCCTTAACTATTTTCAGAATTATTGGAGCATTTAAAAATATTAATAGTATTTAAATGCCCCAATTCAAATACAATATGGGTTATTCAAAAATCCAGAATGGCCTAAAAATATGTGCATCATTTTTGGCAGAGGTTTTCACCTTTATCAAAAATAATGAACTTTTCTAAAGGGCATTCTGGGTTCATTGAAAATATTTTTATTTTGATCCTAATTGCATTTCATTTAGTGCTAGGGCTTTTCATCCCCATTTCAAATTTCAAACAAATATAGACATGATGCATGGATGCTTATGATACTAATTGCAATCAAATTCTAGGGTTGTGACAACTCGCCCCCACTAAACAAGAATCTCGTCCCGAGATTCAAGACGTGAGGTAAGAAGATAGAGGGGATACAAAGCTAACACAACCTTCACGATCCAGATGTCTTTCTCGAGGATGTTGATTCATTGCATCGCCTTGATCTCGACGTCTTGCTTTGAGAACTATATCCAACATGACAACGAGTAGAAAGGGAGAATTTAAGAAGAATCGACCTTCCTGAGGTTCAAGCAACTTAGGATCATCTTAATGATCACAAGATCAACTCATGGAATGAGACATAGTAACATCTCTCGAGCTGAGACACGAAGCATACACCTAGAGGGATGGAGTGAAACGGATGGCAAAGGTTCACTAGGTAGGCAACAATTCCATACTCGAATAAGATGGAGCATGAATTTCAAAGTAGCAAGGAGATATTTGCCATGATTTTGTAACGTGATACCTCGGGGAAGGTGACTCGTAGAATTATTCCCTTAAGTGGCAAAAAGAATTACTTTTGATTCAGAGATCATTGAAACTCTTTATACAAGCCTAAGGCAATCACAATTGATCATTTGAAGGAGTTCAAAAGAATGACATACTTGGACTAGAATGGATGATGTGTACTCCCTTGTTGAAGACAACGCAATGGATGATTTTGCTTATCATTGGAAATGGATGGGACCCATGGTAAGTCCACTTTGAAGATGATCCTGAACAACAACTACTGAGGTGCAAGCTGGGAACAAAATGCAAATGTTGGGAATGATTCTGGTAACTGGGGAAGAACTCAACAGTCGAGAGTGAGTCCACTATTTGAAAAGGTTATAACATAACCGAGGAAACTGGAAGCAAATCCCAGTTAACGCCAACGGTAAAACCTAGTGCTTGCGCGTGCTCTCAAGAACTTGAGCATCTCCATATTCATCAAGGTTTTACCAATATCCGTGTCAAGGATCCTGGCAACACAACATACCACCATGATGAATGGTGATGGATGATGCAGATGCAAAGGAAGATAACACTTTCTCAGATTTCACCTTAGCGAGGCCAAGGGAACAGAATCTAGACGATCGACCGAGACACATTTAGTACTCCGCTTCTAATGTTCTCCTTGATGTGCTAGCGTAATCCATTTATAGATATGGTTTGATATCTAGAACATCAAGTAAAAGGTCGGACTTCGGGAGCTCAAGAATCCATAAGGAATAACTACGGAGGCAGATCCTGCGAGATCCTTATGGGGAGGTGACCAACTTCTTCAACCAGGATACTACAATAATAGGCCTTCCAGCTAGGTGTGTTGGCCACGACATCCACATTACCGGTTATAGAGAGACCAACAATATAGTTTTTGGAGTACGTTCCAACCATCGTATCTGCCTGAGATTCAGATCTGGTTGGTGTTAGGATATTCCAGACCCATCCAGTCTAGAAGGAAAATGAGAGTTTGCAACACAATTTGATGAGATGACGTTGCGAGATTCTCGGGGAATGAACTGCGATAGCAAGCTCCAAAACATGAGTTGGTTCTGCTACAAGCCTGTGAACACGTTGTCCTAGACAATCATGGCCACCTGCTAGTCTTACAACGAAACACTACCGAGTTCAGGAGGAACCATCAATGAGGATATCGAAGTCCTTGCGTAAGTCTAGCTCCTAAGAAGAAACTTCTTCTCCTTGAACAAACCAATCAGTGGCTTGGTGTGCTAGGAACACATATGGAGTGGAGGTAATTAATCTACCAAACCATAGAATACTTCGCACATATGCATGACTGATTTGGGATGATTCCAAGGGAAACAAAACAAACCTTTCTCAAATTCATGGCGGCAACTTACACCTAGTGCACATGAACTTAGAGAAAGTCACTTCTTTCACCAAACATATACTTCATGGGCGGAACACGAAGGAAATGCTTAAAAAGTTTCCAGCACTAGCTCAATGTTCAACGTGAATCATGGGGTAGACAAAATGCCGCTGATGAGCTCAATAGCAACTCATCGGAATTTCCATATCACTGGACTTCCACCATCATGTGAACAATGTGATAGTATTGGTCAGACCAAAAGGTGTAATGGTGTATGCTCGAGGGATCAACCACGAGTAAGACAACATTACGAACATCGTTGGTTCTGATTTGACTTGACAATAGCCCATACTCAAGTCAAAGTTTTGACAAGACAATAGATCCAACAACTGATTACGAGGACCAATTGGTGAAGATATCATCTTTCTTCAGTACACACACAAACACAAAGATATCCCTTCAGAAAGAACCAAATTTGGCAAAGCCTTTTATCTTCCAACTCTCCAAGTTGTTGTTTAGCTTAACCAACTAGCTCAGGGGTATCCAACACAGATTCTTGGAGAAGGGGTGGTTTACAAGAAACCAACTTGATCACGAACTCAACATAGCGGTCAGGTGACAACCTGGTAACACTTCCGATAAGATATCCGGAAATCACGAACCACCGATATGTTACTAAGCTCGAGAACAATCTTCACTCATTGATCGAGAAGTGCACAAGAAATAAGGACTAGGTAGCACGATCAGTCCTAGGATGGTGATTCAATAACCAACACGCTAAGAATGAGAATATTGTCCATTTACTACAAAGCAACGAGTTGCTCGGAGTATTGATTTCACACATCTCAATTCACTTGTCGGCATTCCGGTTACAACAACACGGAACCGAGGAATGAATAATGATGGCGAGAAGTATCACTGTATCAAGAGTTCATAGGAGGTTGTGCAATTCCTATGATATTCTTGACATAAAGAGGGCAATACTTAAGGGTTGAACAGAATCAAAAGCTGGATTGGCACTTTGATCTGCGGAATACAACTGCTTTGACCCAATCTAGGATATGGATGAGGTACTAGAGTATGTTTCTCCTAGTCATTCCGGGATGGAATGGCTTGACGGATCACATGAATAATAGGCATCGATAACACCAATGCACAACTACTCTTGACCAACAATTGATGGACGAGGTTCAGAATACAACTAAAGAGGAACAACTCAAAGGAACATATAATTTTTCTGAGTTATGGATGCATGGATTAGCATGTTATTTCTTCCGGATAACCCATGCAGAAAGGTAGGACTGGCAGATTCACAATGCAGAATGGAGAACTCATCAAGAGCACTCTGGTTGTGATCTTTTGATCCAACAAACTTCTGCCATAAGTGGTTCATAGTATTTGGAAGAAGGAAATACCACGGACCTCGAGGACTATCGCAAAGGTTACTAATATCCTAAAGGAACTAGCAACACCATCAACATGAGATAAGTAGGGTGAATCTTGGGTTCAAGAACCCATGAATAGAATACCTACCACTACATGGCATCACGGGATGCTTTCGAGAATGCTGGCCAGAATCATCACACCGGAACACAAATCATGGCTAGATTACTAGGTGACTCCCTAAGACACCTAGGGTCATAGTAATAGCTCCAACATATATGCCGAGGCAACAAAGTACCTCAACTCACCGATTAGTGTGATTAATCTGGCCCAAATGGACATCAGGAACAGGAGGAAGGGGTTTGCAAATGCATCAGACCACTTAGAAACCTGTGATGACTCGGACTGTATAACGGCTGTAAATGCTCAAAAGATTTGAGACATCCTGCAAAATGGATGCATAACCACTCAACATCACAATATCAAGGTTCCGGGACCAATTATGAACACAAGGAAGTACCGAAAACTGAACTACGGCATGAATCCATCAATCCTATAAGTCAACGAGTTAGTAACACGTCATCCTGATAGATAGATGAGAAGGTCGAGTTTCTTAACCCCGTATAAAGGAAGAGGGTGACTCAGATCAGAGGGCATGAGATATAAGGAGTAAAAAGAGCCTTACATTCCCTTCCACAATCAATTCCCTTACATAACTAAAGCATTTCTAGACTCGACTTTGACCATTTTGTCTTTGTAATCCTACAGGCAGTCGGGCTCTGATACCAAAGCTGTCAGGACCCCGATTCCAAGTCACGTCGATCTAGCCGGTAACACCTCATATCACTTTGCGGCCTCACGCACGGTATTCCCACGGGTGTCGCCTTACCATGGCCCGGGACCGTTTGCGTCTTTTGGCTCACGTATATGATAGTGTCGCTAGCATCCATATGACAGAGAACCCGGGCCGACATGGCTAGTCATGAACCCAAAGCGGCACTAACCTATGGGGACAGGCATACATGAATCACATCGAGCATGTCGGTCAGCAGCGTGTAAATCCAAGCTGTAGCACTGGGCTAACAGGACTCCGGGAACCCGGGCTTTAGTAGGCTAGGCAGGACTCCGGATGTTACCGCGTGACATTTCCTCGAAGGGACAGACACAGGAACGAAGTGAAACACATGCCGGCCAGTCAAGTGTCCTGAGCAGTAGTGCTGGGCTAACAGGACTCTGGTGAACCGGGCTGTAGCGGACTACTATGGCTCATGGAAGCACAAGACTACATTTCCCCATAAGAGAGGCTGCCAAGGATAAACAACTAGATTGTCGGATCCCACACATACCAAGCATTTCAATCATACACACAATATGCTCGACATGTGTAAATACAACATGGCATCACAACAAGACTCTACAACTCAAACATTTATTCATTAGGCTCCGGGGAGCGAGATATTACAAACATGGGTCTCATGACCCAACAATCATAGCTTACAAATCAAGCACATGCGGAAGCTTAACATGTCTGAGTACAGACATCTACAAATGAAAAAGGCTAAGAAGCCTGACTATCTACCAGATCCTGCCGAGGGCACAAGATCGTAGCTGAGGTATCAAGCTAAACATCAAAGTCCACACGAAACTACTAGCGAGACTGTCGTCTCTCTGCAAAATCATAGAATAGGCAAACGTGAGTACAAATGTACCCAGCAAGACTTACATCAGAACTAACTACATATGCACCGGTATCAACAAAGGGGTAGTGGTGTTTAACTGCAGCAAGCCAGCTTTGACTCAGTGGCTAACCTGAACTACGACTGCAAGCAACTCTTTGAGATGGCGCACACGAGTCCACATATTCATCATATCAATACACCACTATGGGTCCGCTCCCGTCTCCCTACGAGAACGCCATCCATAGCACTCACGCTTATCTTGCGAGTTTTAGAGTATCCACTTTCACTTGTCTATGAACTATTATAGGAAAGCCAGAAGTCCTTTACCGCGGACACGGCTATTCGAATAGATCATTTATAACCCTGCAGGGGTGTACTTCTTCACACATGCTCTCGCCACTTACCACCATGTACACGTCGTGTATCTCGGCAACCTTCAAGCGGAAGCCTGGCGAGGGAGTCGGCCACGACCTGACTAACCACACAAGTCTCTAGTCCAGGTTTATCGCCTATTCGGGTTCCATCCGCGAGGAGATCCGGCCGGAGTTTCGCTCACAGCCCCAAACGATGTGTGCAGGGTTCCCGAGACACCAAGCGGGCGCCCGGTACACCGTGCCATGGTGTATCTACCGCATCATAGCCCACCCCTAGGGTCAGCACTACGCACGGCCGCCAACACATATCCTACAAACACCAGAAACTAGTTGCAACTCCTTGACAGAGGACAAGGGTAGTTAATAAGTCGAGAGGGTCCATTGGTTTCAGGCCCAATGCGTTGTAGTAGCTGTTCATGGATCACAAACACAGAACTCAGTTCCTAAGGACGGTTTCAATGAGACAACCCACCATGTACTCCTACATGGCCTCTCACCGCCACCTTTACCAAATCATGTTCACACACTTACCTCACGCACAGTAGGACATGTTCATCACTGTTCCAATTCATCCCCGAATCAGACCTGACTCAACTCTAAGCAGTAGCAGGCATGACAAATAAGCATGAATGAGTAGGCACATCAGGGCTCAAACAACTCCTACTCATGCTAGTGGGTTTCATCTATTTACTGTGGCTATGACACGTCATGCAGAGGAAAGGGGTTCAACTACCCGAACATATAACAGTTGAATCGTTGTTGTCCTAATGCAGTAAAAGAGAGCAGGAGCGAGAGAGTGGGATTGTATCAGGATGAACAAGGGGTTTTTGCTTGCTTGGCACTTCTGAAGATAGTATAGCTCTTCATCGGTGTCATCGATCACATCGTCGAAACCACGTCTACTGAGAGGGGGCAATTACCGGCAACAAGGAAGAAAACAATCAATGCAATGCAACAATATGATGCATGATCATGACATGGAAATATGCTGTGATTTGGGCTAATGATCATGACATCAAATTCCAACTCCAAACCTATTATGAAATTTTCCCTAATCATGTTCCATCTTAACAGTGGGTTAACTTGCTCAAACATGCATGAAAATGGTACAGGTGGATTCCTTGAATTTTTCTGATCATTTTTCATATATAAATCTTTGCATTTGGAGTTACAGATTAATTTCTATGATTTTTAGAAGTTTTGGCCATTTTCTGAAAATAATAAATCATTTCTGAATTATTTAAAATTCCAGAAAATAAATACAGCGTCAGCTTGACGTCATGACGACGTCAGCAAGTCAACAGGGGTTGGTCTAGGTCAAATCTGACCAGTGGGGCCCACTGGTCAGTGTCACAAGTTGGCTTGGGTCATTGACGGGTGGGGTCGGTCAGGGGCCACGTCAGCCAGGTCAACGCTGATGCATGGGGCCACGGTGATTAGTTAAAACTAACAGGAATTTAAACTATGGTTAACTAAGGGCATGGGGCCCGTGTGTCAGTGGGTCTGGGGGTAATTAAGTTGGTAATTTGTCCCTAATGACGGTGCCACGTCGTCACCACTGGCGTGTGAACGTCGGCGACCAAATCCGCGGCGGGTGTGCACCTGAGTGGCTCGGGTTTCACCTACAAGAGGCTGCTTGGGCCGCGGGCGGTCCCGTTGGAAAGCTGGCACTCGGCCGCATCCAACAGAGGTGGAGGGAGGCCCTGGGGTTGCCGGAGTTGGGCTCGGCGATGAGGTCAAGCGGCGGCGGGGCTCGGGTTCCATGGGCGCAGGGCTGCAGCTCGAGGGCGAGCAAACGGAGGTGCTAGACAGCACCTAAAGGTCATCAGAAGCACGCCGGAGCATCTAGTAGGAGCGGAGGGGCTCGGGGCACGGAGTTCACCGGATATGGCGGACGCCGGCTTCAGGTGCTCGCGTAGCAGCGGCTATGGGGCGTGCGCGAAGAAAAAGGCGGAGGGGAGAGGTTCAGTGGCTCACGGCGAGTCGTCTGGTGCAGACGGCGGGGCCGGGGAGGTGTCGGAGCGAGTGGGGCGGCGAGGCGGATCTCCGGGGACCCGAGGAGGATGAAGGGATCGGGGACGGTGCTTCGAAGCATCCGGCGCCGCGTGGCTCGGCGGAGAGGACTAGGGCGACGAGGCGGATCTTCTAAACTGCTCAAGGGGACGAGGGGGAGGCGATGGACGCGGTGGTGCTAGTCGGCGGCGGTGGGCGCGTTCGGTGAGGTGGGGAACGGCGAGGGAGGGGTCGGGGGGGAAGAGACGAGCGGTCGGCGCGATCCAGACGACAGCGGCGAGGTGTGTCGCGGCGTTGTGCTGGCCTCGGGCGGCCAGGCGGGTAGGTGGTTTGGCGCGCGGGGAGCGAGCACGCGTCGGGCACGCGCCCTGTCCACTGGCGCCAGGAGGACGACAACAGGAGAGCGCCTGGTGGGCTGGGCCGCCAGCTGGGCCGCCAGGTAGGCTGAGGTAAGTCTCTTTCTCTCTTTCTAATTCTGTTTCTGTTTTCTATTTATGTTATTTTGTTTTGAATTAGTTTATAACCCAAATCATTTTAATAAATCATAAAAATTATTGTGGGCATTAAATGAATTATTACAGAGGCCCTCAACTGTTTTCAGAATTATTGGAGCATTTAAAAATATTAATAGTATTTAAATGCCCCAATTCAAATACAATATGGGTTATTCAAAAATCCAGAATGGCCTAAAAATATGTGCATCATTTTTGGCAGAGGTTTTCACCTTTATCAAAAATAATGAACTTTTCTAAAGGGCATTCTGGGTTCATTGAAAATATTTTTATTTTGATCCTAATTGCATTTCATTTAGTGCTAGGGCTTGTCATCCCCATTTCAAATTTCAAACAAATATAGAAATGATGCATGGATGCTTATGATACTAATTGCAATCAAATTCTAGGGCTGTGACACACCGAGAGTCGTACTCCCCTCCGCGTGGGAAACAACTACCGAGTCTTCCCTGCCTTCATGTCATCCCCTTCCTAGGCCTCGTCGTCGTCCACCGCCCTGGTGCTCTCGGTGCGGCGTGGTCAACGTGGTCAAGGAACAACTTCCATCGGACATGGACTGTACGTGGAGAGGCTGACAGCTGGGTCCACGACCGCAGCAAGGAAGTGCCTCCTTATTACACGGAAAATAATGATTCCTCCACCTGACAGCTGGGACCCATCGGACGGGCCACTGTATTTCGTGAAAAAAAACGTTTCCCCCTGACTGCTGGGACCCACCAGCTACATCTTCACACGCAAGGAAGTGTGTCCAGGGAAAAAAATGATTCGCCCCCTGACTACTGGGACCCACCAGCTACATCTTCGCAGGCAAGGAAGTGTCTGACAGTCGGGACCCACCTGGTCGAAGCGTACGTAGCGTTGTCATTCTGGTCGCAAACGTGTACGTACATACTGGTTGATGTAGAGGCGCGCACGTGTCATAGTAGAGGCGCGCACGTAGCATGTACACATACATACAGCGGCCAGGGTGCAAGAAAGAAAATACGGCCACGTATGTGTATATACGGGTGGGGTCTCGGACGCCTACTCATGCATACGTACGGCGAGGGATCGTGTACATGGCTGGGTCGGAACGGAGAAACAACATTGTCGTCGTGTTCATGGGGAGGCAACGGAATGTGTCGTGTTCATGGGGAGGCAACGGAATGTGTCGTGTTCATGGGGAGGCAATGGAATGCATCGTGTTCATCGGGAGGCAACGGAACGCGTGGGAGCCAACCGGATGGGTCAGAACGGAATGCGTGGTCGTGTTCATCGGGAGGGCTTGGACGGAACAGGCGATGGAAACGAGGCCTGGCGTACCGCACAACAGAGGAAACGGACGTCCTACGTTCGGAACGGGGTCCTGTTGATCGAGAGGGGTCTGGCGTACCGCAAAACGGAGGAAACGGACCTCCTACGGTCGAAACGGTGGTCCTGTTGATTGGGAGGGGTGTGGCGTACCGCAAAACGAACAAAACGGACTTGTGTTGGAGCGCTACAGTCGAAACGGGGGTCTTGTTCATTGGGAGGGGTGTGGCGTACCGCTAAACGGGACTCCACGGGATACTGTTCATCTCCACCGTCGACCCCCTCCAGCCTCCACGAGCTACTATTCATCCACCGTCGACCTCCTCCAGCCTCCACCTACAACTGTTCATCCACGGGCTCCTGTTCATCCAGCCTCCACCGCGCGCTACTCCACCGGCTACTGTTCAACCAGCCCTCTCCACGGGCTCCTGTTCAGCCACCCCTCCACGGGCTACTGTTCATCCTGCCCTCCACCGTCTACTGTTCATCCTGCCCTCCACGGGGTGGTCCTGTTCATCCAGCCCTCCACGGGGTCCTGTTCATCCAGCCCCAACCGGCTCAATCGATCGGGGTCCTGTTCATCCACCCCCACCAGGAACTGTTCATCCACCCCCCCGGCAACACTCACTGTTCATCCAGAGGCAGCGTTGATCGGCTTCAGTTAGCAGCAGTAGCAAAGGAATCGCTCGATCGGGTTCAGTTAACAGCCACCGATCGAACGCTCGGGTTTAGTAACGCGTAGCCTGCAGTGCAATCGCTCGGGTTCAGTTAGAGCCAACGCCTCACACACATGCGCGTACGTGTACGCACATCGCTTGGCCCCCGACCTCCCACCGTAACCGGGAACTCCCCGAAATTTTCGCTTCTACCACGGTTTTTTCCGTCATGGACGGTCCAAAGAATGTCATGCAACTGCGTCTCCGGCCCGCCCAGGACGAAAAGCCCATTTTCTGTCATGATTTTTTTCATAGAAGTAGGAGCCCACCACATCTATGCTGATACCGGGTTTTGTCACAATTATCGTCATAGAAGTGTCATATGTATGACAGAAAAAATTTCGTTCGGCCCAAAATGTCACGGATGTGTCTTTTTTTTGTAGTGCATGAAGAAAAAAATAGCAATAAACTGAATGATCATTATGCTAAGCTAACGGATGGGTCTTGTCCATCACATCATTCTCCTAATGATGTGATCTCATTATCAAATGACAACACATTTCTATGGTTAGGAAACCTTAACCATCTTTGATCAACGAGCTAGTCTATTAGAGGCTTACTAGGGACACAGTAGTATTACAGCAGTGCAAGATACAAGTTTGATCTTCACGCACTTTACACCAATATGACCTAAGCGGCAGTGCCACAACTATGTTGCACTATCATTATCAACTTTGCATCTTTTGGCATCAATATTATGAATATGTGTATCACTACGATCGAGATTCAGTAAACCATTCACATTGGGTGTATGACCATAGAAGGTTTTATTTATGTAAACAAAACAACAATTATTCTCTGACATAAATGAATAAATGTATTGCAATAAACATGATCTAATCATATTAATGCTCAACACAAACACCAAATAACATTTATTTAGGTTCAACACTAACCCCGAAGGTAGAGGGAGTGTGCGATGGTGATCGTATCAAACTTGGAATCATTTCCAACACACATCGTCCCCTCGCTTTTAACTAGTCTCTGCAACTCCTATTTCGAGTTACTAATCTTAGCAATTGAACCGGTATCAAATACCTAGGGGTTACTATGAACACTAGTAAAATACACACCAATAACATGTATATCAAATATACCTTTGTTCACTTTTCCATCCTTCTTATCCGCCAAGTATTTGGGGCAGTTCCACTTCCAGTGACCATTTCCTTCTCAGTTGAAGCACTCAGTTTCAAGCCTGGGTCCTAGCTTTGGGCTTCTTCATGGGAGTGGCAACTTTCTTGCCGTTCTTCTTGAAGTTCCCTTTCTTTCCCTCACTCTTTTTCTTGAAACTACTGGTCTAGTTAACCATCAACACTAGATGCTCTTTCTTTATTTCTACCTTCGTCGATTTCAGTTTCATCATTGCGAAGAGCTTGGGAATCATTTTTGTCATCCCTTGCATATTATAGTTCATCACGAAGTTCTAGTAGCTTGGTGATAGTGACTAGAGAACTCTGTTAATCGCTATCTTGTCTGGAAGATTAACTCCCACTTGATTCAAGCGATTGTAGTACCCAGACATTTTGAGTACATGCTCACTAGCTAAGCTATTCTCCTCAATCTTGTAGGAAAAGTACTTGTCAGAGGTCGCATACCTCTCGACACGGGCATGAATCTGAAATACCAATTTTTCTATTCTTGGAACATCTCATATGCTCTGTGGCGTTCAAAAACATTTTTGAAGTCCCGGTTCTAAGCCGTAAAGTATGGCACACTAAACTATCAAGTTGTCATCATATTGAGATTGCAAAACGTTCATAATGTCTACATCTGCTCTTGCAACAGGTTTGTCACCTAGCGGTGCATCAAGGACATAATTCTTCTGTGCAGCAATGAGGATAATCCTCAGATCACGGACCCAATCCACATCATTGCTACTATCATCTTTCAACTTAGTTTTCTCTAGGAACATATCAAAAATATATAGGAGCTATTAGCTATATCGCGAGCTATTGAGCTACAACATAGATATGCAAAAACTATTAAGAATAAGTTCATGATAAATTTAAGTTCAATTAATCAAATTACTAATGAACCCCCACTTAAATTAACATCCCTCAAGTTATTTATGTGATACATGATCCAAATCAACTAACCCATGTCCGATCATCACGTGAGATGGGGTAGTCATCAATTGTGAACATCTCTATGTTGATCATATCTACTATATGACTCATGTTCAACCTTTCGATCTCCAGTGTTCCGAGACCATGTCTGTACATGCTAGGCTCGTCAAGTTTAACCCAAGTATTTGGCATGTGCAAAACTGTCTTGCACCTGTTGTATGTGAACGTAGAGTCTATCACACCCGATCATCATGTGGTGTCTCGAAACGACGAACTGTAGCAACGGTGCATACTCAAGGAGAACACTTATATCTTGAAATTAAGTGAAGGGATCATCTTATAATCCTACCACCGTACTAAGCAAAATAAGATGCATAAAAGATAAACATCACATGAATCAAAATATGTGACACGATATGGCCATCATCATCTTATGCTTTTGATCTCCATCTCCAAAGCATCGTCATGATCTCCATTGTCACCAGCTTCACACCTTGATCTCCAGCGTAGCGTCATGGTCATCTCGCCAACTATTGCTTCCACAACTATTGCTAACTCATAGCAATAAAGTAAAGCAATTACATGGCGTTTGCATTTCATACAATAAAGAGACAACCATAAGGCTCCTGTCGGTTGCCTGATATCTTACAAAACTTGATCATCTAATACAATAACATATATCACATCATGTCTTGACCATATCACATCACAACATGTCTTGCAAAAACAAGTTAGACGTCCTCTACTTTGTTGTTGCAAGTTTTACGTGGCTGCTACGAGCTTCTAGCAAGAACCGTTGTTACCTACGCATAAAACCACAACGGTGTTTCGTCAAGTTTGCTGTTTTAACCTTCTTCAAGGACCGGCCATAGTCAAATTCGATTCAACTAAAGTAGGAGAAACAGACACCCGTCCACCACCTTTATGCAAAACTAGTTGCATGTCAGTTGGTGGAACCGGTCTCATGCGCATGGACATGTAAGGTTGGTTAGGGCTGCTTCATCCCACAATACCGCTGAATCAAAATAAGACGTTGGTGGTGAGCAGTATGGCTATCACCGCCCACAACTCTTTGTGTTCTACCCGTGAATATCATATACGCATAGACCTGGCTCGGATGCCACTATTGGGAAACGTTGCGTGGAAAACAAGATATTTTCTATGCTCACACAATGATCTATCCATGGAGATGCATAGCAACAAGGGGGAGATTGTGTCCATGTACCCTCGTAGACCATAAGAGAAATCGTTTAATTACGCGGTTGATGTAGTCGAACTTCTTCGCGCTCCAACCGATCAAGTACCGAACGCACAACACCTCCCTGTTCTGCATACGTTCAGCTCGGTGACGTCCTCCAGCTTCTTGATCCAGCAAGACGTCAAGGTAGTAGATGAGTTCCGGCAACACGATGGTGTGGTGATGGTGATGATGAAGTGATCTACGCAGGGCTTCGCCTAAGCACTATGAAAATATGACCGGGGGTGTAAGCGGTGGGAGGGGCGCCGCAGACAGCTAACAATTGATCAGGTCTGTGCTAGGCGCCCCCCTCCAACATATATGTAGGTGGGAGGGGGAGGGGAGAGGCCAGGGCACGCCCTAGGGCTAGCCACCGGCCCCCTAGGGTCCTTGCCTTGCCCTGAACCCCCTACCATGTTTTCCCAAGGGGGAAGGAAAGAGGGGGGAGAGAGGGAAGGAAGTGGGAATCCCAATCCACACTTTCCTTTCCCTCCCCATCTTTCCTTCTCCTTGGCCGGCATGCTATGGGGGGAGCACCAGCCCCTTGTGGCTAGTGTGTTTCCCCTCTTGGCCCATAAGGCCCATATCTTTTGCCGGGGGTGCCCGGAACCCCTTCTGGTGACCCGATAAGTACCCGGTACCCCCTGAAACACTTTTGGTGTCTGAATACCTTCGTCCTATATATCAATCTTTACCTCTCCACCATTTAGAGACTCCTCGTCATGATCGTGATCTCATTCGGGACTCCGAAAAAATTAGGTAACCAAATTACATAACTCATATAATATTATATCGTCATCGAACGTTAAGCATGCGGACACTACGGGTTCGAGAACTATGTAGACATGACCGAAGCACTACTCCAGTGAATAACCAATAGCGGAACCTGAAAGCCCATGTTGGCTCCTACATATTCTACGAAGATCTTTATCGGTCGAACCGTTATGACAACATACGCAATTCCCTTTATCCATCAGTATGTTACTTGCCCGAGATTCGATCATCGGTATCTCCATACCTAGTTCAATCTCGTTACCGGAAAGTCTCTTTACTCGTTCCGTAATATATCACCTTGGGAGTAACTCCTTAGTAATTTGCTTGCATGCTTATGATGTGTATTACCAAGAGGGCCCAAAGATACGTCTCCGATACTCGGAGTGACAAATCCTAATCTCGATTTATGCCAACTCAACAAACACCTTCGGAGATACCTATAGAGCATGTTTATGATCACCCAGTCTCGTTGTGATGTTTGATAGCACACAAGGTATTCTTCCGGTATCGGGAGTTGCATAATCTCATAGTCGAAGGAATATGTATTTGACATGAATAAAGCAATAGCAATAAACTAAACAATCATTATGCTAAGCTAAGGGATGGGTCTTGTCCATCACATGATTCTCCTAATGATGTGATCCCGTTATCAAATGACAACACATGTCTATGGTTAGGAAACCTTAACCATCTTTGATCAACGAGCTAGTCTAGTAGAGGTTTACTAGGGACATGATATTTGTTTATGTATTCACACATGTATTTAAGTTTCTGATCAATAAAATTCTAGCATGAATAATAAACCTTTATCATGAATAAGGAAATATAATATAAAATAACAACTTTATGATTGCCTCTAGAGCATATTTCCTTCACTTTTATCCCCGGGAGTCATGACCATACGCCTACAATTATGCAACAGGATCGCAACAAGGATTCCAGACTCCACCACCTACGGAGGAGTTGCGGACACAGGAAGCCAACGGGGAGCGGCCGCGGTCTTCATGTAACTCGACCACCTAATCGCTTGACGCTTTCCGGTCCTCGAGAAAGGCCAACTGGCCATTGTCGACTAGGGTGATTCATCTATCTACGTGTGTGACCTATTTGTATCTACCTATGTCAGTTTCAGACTTTCCAATTTATGTAAGAAATATCTATGTATGATGAAATAAAAATGCACCTGAATCCTGACATTAAATTAGGGAAATAAATACGGCATTGACAGTGTGTTGTATCAGATCACCTCTGGACCAGAATGACAAGAAAGACCCCCTCGGTTCCCGTGTAGCACCTGCCGCTACTGGACCAGGCAGCAACAATGTTTCCCGCATATATCTCTTGCCATAGTTTCTCGCTTATCAGTACCGTGTATACCTCGCACCGCCATTTCCCGCCTATATCTCCTGCCATAGTTTCCCGCGTCTGAGTTCCTGCCTATTCTTCTCATCTAAACCTATAAAAAAAACATCCACACTAAGGTGGGTAAGCACTCTAGTGTAGGCTCGTAGTCTCATCAAGATGTCTGGTTATCCTTTTGATCGTAGTTTTCACCCTAGTATGTCCAAATGTCTTATGTGTTTATCCGCTGATTTCAAGATAGACAATAGAATAGTTCCATGGAATGAACTAACCAGTAGTGACACCTTAATGAATGAGATGAGTCACGCATTATCTAGGTGTAGGTGGCCTTCAAGGACCTTTGAGGAGATACAGAAAGAACTTCTCAGGTTGCATGGAAGATGGAAGAAGCTACAACATACACTACCAAAAAATACACTTCTGTCATGATACATGTTTGTCACAGTAGGTCACGTTTTCTGTCATGCATGTACATCCACGACGATTTTATGATAGAATCAAGATAGTCATACTTTTGCTGTCGTATAAATGTTCCATGACATTACCAAAATTATCATCACGAAAGTGTCCACTTCCATGACAATAAATCGCGCATCATAGAAGTGGTTTCGTCAAGGGTAACCGACACGTGGCATGCACCGTAACGAGTCGTCGCTAAGCTATTGGGTTCCGGTTTGGATTCGATAACCAGTTAGTAGCCTGGACCAATGGCAATTTTCCACGTGTAAAATTATCATTCGCCGACGATCCACGTGTCGGCTCAGCGTTTGGACCCATGTCAACCATACATTGGACAAGAATCGCCAATGAAACGTTGACACGTGGGATGGCCCAATAGAGGCCCATATAGGTTTAAAAGTCGGCCCAAGAACAGGCCCACAAGATTTCATCAGATCTAATGGGCCGGCCCGTTAACAACCTAAAATTTTCTAGACCAAATTATGGCCTACATTAGATACGGGTCGTTAAATGACTGCAATATTCTGGGCCAGTTTATGGCCATATCAGATCCGGCCCGTTAACATCCTACAGTAGTTTGGGCCAAATTATGGTCTATACCTGATCTGGCCCGTTAGCTGGCTTTCATTTCTTGGGCCAAATTCCAGCCCATAACAGATACGGCCCTTTAACATCTACTGTGCCATCGGGCCCATTGGGGGCCTGATTTGCTCTTCGGCCTCTTAATGGCCCGTTTAATAGTTCGGCCCGATATTAGTTTCGGCCTGTCAGCAGCCCTGTCTACATATGGGCCTCTTTCGGCCCGGTTTCACTTTCGGCCATTTAAAGGCCCAAGTTGCACCTGGGCCTAACTCTGGTCCGTAGTTATTTTTGGCCTCTTAATGGCTCGTAGTCTTCGTGGATACATTCTAGCCCAAACTACCTATCGGCCCATTAAAGGCCCCTGAGAGTGTTGGGCCTATTTTTTGCCCGTTATACATCTGGCCTGCTTCCCGCCCATCATGTAATTGGGTCAGCCAAGGCCCAAAAACATTTCAGTCTGTTAATGACCCGTCACACGAATGGGCCAATAATGGGCCGATGTATATTACAGCACGCTGTCAGCCCTTGATTTGTTCGCCACAATTAAGGCTCAATCTCGTTTTCAACCTTTTAAAAGCCTATATAATTTTCTGGCCCAATTAGGGCAAGCAATTTACTCGGACTTTTAAAGGCCCAAACCTAATAGTGGGCCAGATTAAGACTAGACCTAACTAATGGCCCAAGATGATTGTAGGCCCACGGTTTGGCCCGTACTAGCGATTGGCGACCGGCCAGTTTTAGTACGGAAATTATTATTTTATAAACCTTACCTATTGGCTCATTGCACACCAATTAAAGATTACGGCCTTTTCTTAGACCGAGGACAACATAAATAGCAAATAAATTACATCATCGTGACGAAGAATAAACCTAGACTACATGATAACCCACAAGTATAGGGGATCGTTTGTAGCCTTTTTCGATAAATAAGAGTGTCGAACCCAACAAGGAGCTAAAGGTAGAACAAATATTCCCTCCAGTTCTATCGACCACCAGTACAACTCTACGCACACTTGATGTTTGCTTTATCGGAAACAAGTATGAAAATAGTTTTTAGGAGTGATACTAGAACTACTTTGGAAGAACAAAACTAGAAGTACTTTCCAAGATAATAAAAGTTAGGTGTTTAGTAAAATGGTTTGTGTCAACAAGAAAGTTATTTGTCCCTAGGCAATCGATAACAACTACCGGTAATCATCCTTGCAACTTTATATGAGGGAGAGGCATGAGCTAACATACTTTCTCTACTTGGATCATATGCACTTATGATTGGAACTCTAGAAAGCATCCGCAACTACTAAAGATCATTAAGGTCGTGAAACCCAACCATAGCATTATGTATCAAGTCCTCTTTATTCCCATACGTCATACCCCACCTACTCGGGTTGAAGTTTCTATCACTCTCGCAACCCACCATAAGCGAACCATGAACATATTGCAACACCCTAAAGCCGGGGGGCCCTCACATTTGCATGATAACATAGGGCGCCGTAGGACAACACCATAAATAAAATATACAATCATACCAACCAAGATCACGATTAACCCACAGGACAAAACGGATCTACTCAAACATCATAGGATAACCATAGATCATTGGGAAATAATATATGTAGTTGAGCACCGTTGCATAGAGGGGGAGAAAGTTGGTGTTGACGGTAGCAAGATTGTTGATGTAGAACGTCGTCCCGATCGTCGCCCCGGCGGCACTCCGGCGCCACCGGGAGAGAGGGGGAGAGAGCCCCCCTCCTTCTTCTTCTTCCATAGCCTCCCCCCTAGATGGGAGGAGAGTTCCCCCTTTGGTTCATGGCCTCCATGGACACGGATGGGCGGGAGCCCCTCCAAGATTAGATCTCCCTCTCTGTTCTCTTCTGTTTCACGTTCCTCAGATCTGGCCGAAAACCGTTTCTTATATTCCGGGAGATCCGTAATTCCGATTGCGCTGAGATTTTAACACGATTTTTTTCCGGATATAAGCTTCCTTGCGCTCGAAGTATAGATCCAATCGACGTTCGAGGTGGGCACAACCGACCACCACGTGCTAGGGGCCTCTAGCGGGCCCTAGTGTCTTGTGGGCTGTGTGGGTCTTCGTTTGCGGTGATTCCAACTCCCAAAAATCACATATATTCCTAAATAATTCTCCTTAAAATTTTATTACATTTGGACTTCGTTTGATATGGATACTCTGTGATACAAACAACATGCAGAAAACAGGAACTGGCACTGGGCACTGGATCGATAGGTTAGTCCAATAAATCATATGAAAAGTTGCCAAAAGTATGTAAAAGTTGTATAATATTGGCATGAAACAATCAAAAATTATAGATACGATGGAGACGTATCAGCATCCCAAAGCTTAATTCCTGCTCGTCCTCGTGTAGGTAAATGATAAAAAAGATAGTTTTTGATGTGGGATGCTACCTAACATAAACTTGATCATATGTCTAGTCATGGCATGAAAATTAAGACATAAGTGATTCAAAGCAATGGTATATAATTTGACATAAAGACATCAATACTCAGGCATCCCAACAAACAATCAGGTCTTTCAAAATATCAATGCTAAAGAAAGCTATCCCTACAAAATCATATAGTCTGGTCATACTCTGTCTTCTTAACGCAAAGTATTTATCATGCACAACCCCGATGACAAGCCGAGCAATTGGTTCATACTTTTTAACGCGCTTCAGCTTTTTCAACCCTTACGCAATACATGAGCGCAAGCCATGGATATATAACTATGGGTGGAATAGAGTATAATGATATGGGTAAAGATAGAGAAGACAAAAAGTAAGAAAGTCTCACATCGACGAGGCTAACCAACGGGCTATGGAGATGCCCATCAATTGATATCAATGCGAGGAGTAGGGATTGCCATGCAACGAATGCACTAAGAGCTATAAGTGTACGAAACCTCAATATGAAAACTAAGTGGGTTTGCATCTAATCCTATAATGAAAAATTCCCACTAGTATATTAAAGTGACAACATAGGAGAATCTCCATATGAAAAACATGGTGCTACTTTGAAGCACAAGTGTGGTAAAGGATACTAACAATGCCCCTTCTCTCTTTGTTTACTATTTTTTCCTTTTTTCTTCCTTTTTTTTCTTTTTTTTCTTTTTTTCCTTTTTCTTTTTCTTTTCATCTCATTGTCCAGAGTCTCATCCCGACTTGTGGGGGAATCATAGTCTCCGTCATCCTTTCCTCACTAGTGCACTGCTCTAAAAATGATTCATGATCATCACACTTCTATTTACTTATAACTCAAAAGAAACAAAAATTACAACTCGATACCTATGACAAAGTATGACTCTATATGAATGCCTCTGGAATGTACCAGGATGTGCAATGATCTAGCGTAAAATGTATGAAAAATGATCAACGGTGGCTGAGCCACAACTACTACGTTAGCTACATGATCATGCAAAGCAATATGACAATGAATGCTCAAGTCATCAAATGGAAGCGGTGGAAGTTGCATGGCAATATATCTCGGAATGGCCATGGAAAAGCGATAATAGGTAGGTATGGTGGCTGTTTTGAGGAAGATATAATAAGGCTTATGTGTGATAGAGTGTACCATATCACGGGGCTTGGATGCACCTGCGAAGTTTGCACCACGTCTCGATGTGAGAAAGGGCAACGCACGGTACCGTTGAAGCTAGCAAATTGCGGAAAGGTAAGAGTGTGTATAATCCGTGGACTCACATTAGTCATGAAGAACTCATATACTTATTGCAAAAGTTTATTAGCCCTCGAAGCAAAGTACTACTACGCATGCCCCTAGGGGGATAGATAGGTAGGACAGGACCATCGCTCGTCCCCGACAGCCACTCATAAGGAAGACAATCAATAATAAATCATGCTCCAACTTCATGGCATAACAAGAGACTATACGTGCATACTTCGGGAATCACAAACCTTAACACCAATATTCTTACTAAACACAACCGTTTACTAGTACCTCCCACATATTCCATCTCTATATCGCAAAACTATTGCAAGAAATCAAACATATCATATTGAGTGATCCATAAGTTTTATGTAGGATTTCGTGACTAACCATGCAATTGACCAATTCCTGTTGACTCTCTAAATAGATATAAGTGAGGCATGAGAGTTTAATTCTTTCTACAAAAGACCATGCTCAAACATCATAGGATAACCATAGATCATTGGGAAATAATATATGGAGTTGAGCACCATGTTTAAGTAGATATTACAGCGGGGAGAAGAAGTGTTACAATGTTGCATAGAGGGGGGGAAAGTTGGTGTTGACTGTAGCAAGATTGTTGATGTAGATCACCGTCCCGATCGTTGCCCCGACGGCACTCCGGCGCCACCGAGAGAGAGGGGGAGAGAGCCCCTTGCTCCTTCTTCTTCCTTGGCCTCCCCCTAGATGGGACGAGAGTTTCCCCTCTGGTCCATGACCTCCATGGCTGTGGAGGGGCGGTAGCCCCTACGAGATTGGATCTCCCTCTCTGTTCTCTTCTGTTTCGCGTTCCCCAGATCTGGCCGAAAACCATTTCTTATATTCCGAGAGATCCGTAACTCCGATTGCGCTAAGATTTTAACACGATTTTTTCTGGATATAAGCTTCCTTGTGCCCTAAGTAGAGCTCCAACCGACGTTCGAGGAGGGCACAACCCACCACCATGCGCTAGGGGCCTCTGGTGCGCCCCGGTGTCTTGTGGGCTGTGTGGGCCTCCATTTACGGTGATTCCAACTCCCGAAAATCGCATATATTCCAAAATAATTCTCCGTAAAATTTTATTGCATTTGGACTTCGTTTGATATGGATACTCTATGATACAAAAAACATGCAGAAAATGGGAACTGGCACTGGGCACTAGATCAATAGGTTATTCCAATAAATCATATGAAAAGTTGCCAAAAGCATGTGAAAGTCGTATAATATTGGCATGAAACAATCAAAAATTATAGATACGACGGAGACGTATCACTATATAACAAAGAAATTGCCACATATTACATCCCCTGGGAATCAAAGTTCGCCGCGAGTGATAATAAAGGGCAACCAGACAGCAGATTCCATAAACTGGGTAGGTTGCCACCAGTGGAAGTAAACAGGCCAACAAAATAATAGACAGAACCGACAGCACTTCAACACAGTTCAAGAAAGGTTAGCCCGACCCACGAGCTGCAGTGCAAGCAGCTTAGCAACCTGATGAGACTGCGCTTCTTTGACGCTTATATCCACCAACTTAAGCTGCATAGCATCAATAGACGTCATGTACTTATGGTTAATCTTGCATAGAGATTGGAGTTCCAGTCGGATTTGAGCGGAAGAATGTCTTTCTGCTTGAATTTCGGACTGAAAAAGTCGAACAAATTCAGGCAGCTACTTCATCGAGCTTGTACCACTGAGTAAGTCCGACACTACATTTAGGCATGACTTTGTGGTTGTATCCCTACCCTCAAGATGTGTTGCCTTCTTCTCTGAAATATATATTAGAGGGACAAACAATGGGTTCGTCTCACTATCATTGTGGCAGTTCTTCCTAGCATCAGTGTTGTCACCCTGAAAGAGAAACAAGTTGGTAGATAACAGGTTTTGCACGTATAAGCATCAGCGCAGTCAATTCATCTCATTTCTTTGTCAGAAATAAAGAGACACGGTTTAAAATAGCATTAACAAAATAGGCATTGCTCATAGTTAAGACGGCAGGAAATGGCATTGTGCAGGAGCGGCCAGCTTCACCAGACCACTGGATTACAGACCAAGGGCGGCGTTGGATCAAGCATACATGTAGTTCTAAACAACGCATAAGCATGAATGGTGAGTGTACTATCAATTTATACCATTTCAGATTGGTAAATAAAGAGACACAATTTAAATAACATTAATATAATATGGCATTGTTTATAGTTGAGACATAGTAGGATATGACATTGTGTTGGAGTTGGTAGTTTCACCACAACACTAGATTACAGATCAAGAACACAAGCATACACATAGTGCTAAAGAAGATAACTTGCCATGTTTAGTTTAATTTACATGGTATGAATAAGGAACTAGGTTGTACAACTAAATACTGAAATTGAGAAGGACAAACTTATGTTTATGTACTTCTTTGTTATAAACTTTGAACAAGCAATTTGATGCAGATGACAAAAATAAATAGCATTTGCACTCATAGCTATCCAAATATACAAAACAAAGTTTGAAGGCTCGAGGAGGACAAACTTACATTAGTAGTGAAGACCAGCTCTATAAAGCCTTTGTCCATATTGATGGGGGGTGCAATTCAAGAAGCTTACCACACACTCTTATTCAAGAGCATTGCCTTTATTCTACATTTTGTTAAGAGTAAATATAGATTTGAAAATATAGGAACAAATGGCGATCATCTCTCCCTAATAATAAAGCACGGATTGAGTCTCCGGGCTCACCATCGCGGCCTTTTTGCGAAAAAGTCCCTTATGTTTTAGTTATTCAACCCGCAATCCATCGTTAATCTGCCAGACTGAAGGAAAAAACAGTTTGATGGAAAAATACACCCGTACGCATCTGCTCCTCTCCTCGATCCTCACCTTTGCCCAGGCCGATCTATTCCCCCTCGCCGCCGCCACACCCCAACCCCCTCGCCGTCGCGGCCGCACCTCAGCCCGCTCGCCCTCCCCATCGCCGCCTCCGCGGTCGCACCTCAGCCCGCTCGCCGCCCCCGTCGCAACCCAACCCTTCCTCCCCTCCAATGGATGCCGCCCCAACCACCTCATCCAATAGGAAGCCCCAGTTCGACAGCCTCTGTTCCCGCCCTTCAGCGGCCACCTCGCCACCCCTCCAATGCCCAGCACGTCCTTATCCAACGCCGCCCTTTAGCGCCCACCCATCCGCCTGCCCGCCCGGCAACGCCCGATTGAATTGTTGCTGCCAAGATCTGCCTCAATGTGGTTTGCATCATTGCGGCGACGACATCGTCGATCTTCGACTCTGACGACTACATCCAGAAGGACTACCATAATTCTCGCGGCTGGTATCCTCTACTCTCATCTCCCTACTATGAATCCTGACTGATTCTCTTCCTCCTCCCTGTGTCTTCCTCTCTGAATTTGGTAGTAGGTATTAGTGCGTAGCAAGTAGTTAATCAGCCAGTGGTGAATCTAGGATAAGAATGGAGGGTGCGCTGAAATCATTAGTCATTGTGCTAAACTGGTACGAGTATGATTTATAGTCTGAATTGTTGCATGGCAAAATAGTACCATGTTCTCTGAATATTTTTATTCCTATGAAATTGTGTGTGCTACAATCCTATCGCATTGGCATGTATATTCTGCATCTCTTGAAGATATTTGTGACATGTTGGCTGCCTTTTCCCCCCTTCTTTGCGGTTAAACGTTTCAGTCTCTAATCCCCTGGTTTTAGGCTATAATCCCTCGATTAGTACTGATATATGGAGTACTTATACAGAGTTGGGGCCGGGCACTACATCTTGCACTCTGAAATTAATAATACATCTTCTGCAATACTGATAGTACTATGAGATTCTTAGTACTCTGATTAGTATTGATATATGCAGCAGTGATGCAAAATTGGGGGCCCCAGATCTTGTACTCTAATTAGTACTGAATTTTTAATAGTTCATATACTCTGAAATTCATCGTACATGACGTAAAGTGCTCAAGGTGCTTGTGCGTACACTCTGCAAACACTGAACATACAAAGTGCACAAGGCTGATATATTTCCCTCCATTTCTGTATGAATAAATCCTAGATCGTTACAAATAACATGCCAACCTTCTTTTCACTTCATGCCACTGTCAGGTTGGTTTGGTGCTGATGCTCCTTACGTCCATGTCATTGTAGATGGCTGTGGAAATCTGGAAAATTTGCCTTTTCTATCAAGATGAGAATCAACAACATAAAGTTCTAGAAGGATTCATGGACAGAAAAGATATCTCCTTTTATGAGTTAATCAAATTGACTAAATAAGTTGGCTTCTCGCCGGCATATGGTTTCTTGTACTACAGGAAGAAATACCCGCATGGCAGATGCTATTCTGACATTGCTTCTGACCATGAAATACTTTGTGTTCAGTCTTCCCCTGAAAGTTAGCATAGGAATACACAATGTTTCTTCAGAATGACAGAGCACCAAATCGAGGCAGCAGGTTGCCATCGAATTCCACGGAATAAAACTGACTTGTGGATGTGATTAATCACTTACCAAAGTACAAGTTCATTCTATGATGAAAAAGGTCAGTGTTTGGGGCGCACTGCGTAGCAAGGATATGTTGTAGGCTATATAGCTCTTCTGTGGACAGTGAGAGGTTGGGGTTCTCATGCTTGCTTGGTTGGAACCTTTTCTTTTGAGTCAATTGATGGACGATGGGCATGAGGGCATCTCTGCACTAACTACGCTGTATGTGTACTCCACGACATACAGATAGCTCGCTCGTCGTATCTCGACAGAAGAAGAACAACTTTGATCGATGGAGATGGATTTCTTTCCTGTTGTTGCGATTGTATGTGCCTTGCCGACTAAACTATCTTCTTTCTTATTTACTGTCAGGTAGCTCTTTCAAAGATAGCTCGCTCGTCGTATCTCGACAGAAGAACAACTTTGATCGATGGATATGGATTTCTTTCCTGTTGGTGCGATTGTATGTGCCTTGCCGACTAAACTATCTTCTTTCCTATTTACTGTCACATAGTTCTTTCAAGTCCATTTTCTCTAGCTACATGATGTTTTCTTTATAGGCTGTAATTTATTTGGCATTTGTGACAGCCAAATTGTCTTGTCAAACATGCTTTGAAGATTTTTTTATTGCAATTGACATGTAATTTATTTTCTAAATAACCTATTCTTGATGGAGTCTGATCTCCTTTTTGACATATTCCAATAATAAGTTCTCATGTTCAATAATGCAATTCGGTATATTATCTTGGATTATGGCATTGGGTTAATAGGATTTCATTGAACATAAATTTTGTTCTGCACAGGGATTCAAACTACAGTGCAATGATTTATTGAAAAATCTGCATCTTAGTACTGCCCCATTTTCTGCGATCCAAATCTTCTTGGCTATGATAGATGGTTCAAAAACCATGTGAATCTTGGAACGGATCTATTCTTCATATGTTATTATAGCCCGTGCATGAACTATTTTAAGACATGTTTACATTAAGGTCATATACATTGTTTTATAAGATGGTAAATTCAAATAACTGTTTGAACCTTGGAAGTGATTCATAATTTTTGTAGCAGGGAAGCTATTTGTGGTGTAATATGCAGCTAAAGGTATTCCAGCATGAGCTTCCATGCACAACATCAGTGCTTAAAGTAAAGGCTTCAGGACTTAAAAGTAAAGTACACCCATGGCTTAACTTATTTTCCTTTTCTTACAGATAACTTGATTCTCTTGTTACAGATAACTTGATTCTCTGCTCACAACCAACTGGAGCAAGAAATAATTTCACAGGTAGCCTTTTCCTTTTCACTGCTTTGACAACATTATTTTTTGAGAAATGACAACATTTTAACATGGTATCACCCGTTGCAACATGTTGTAATTATGCAGCAACAGATCGCACCAAAGCATAGCCAACCTTGGTCCAAGAAGATAGAGAAGCACTGACAAGGTGGCTCGTTCGCAAGTTGGAGCCGTCCATGAGCTCACTGCTCTTGGTCGCTCACAACAAAGAACTGCATGTTGGCTGGGATCTTGCCGATGTAATATCTTCAGTACTGTAATGGCAGATTGTACTTTTTTTGCAATTTTTTTTGGTGTTTAGGCCATGCTTATTGGGCCAAGAGGTAGACCCCGTATAATGCTGACCTACTAAATGCGTTTACAGTTTGCGGAAATATGGCTTTGTGGGCCAGCGCGGGGGCTGAATATCCTTTTTTACAGGTCCGCTTTGCGCTGGCCGGCGAATCCTCTGTGAATCCTCTTTTATAGGTCCGCTTCGTGGGGTTTGCTCGGCCGCCGCCCGCGCCAGCCCGTAAATCAGTAATTTGCATTTCAATTTCGGGTCTGAAAAAACATTTCTTCTTCCCAATACCAAAATGAGCATCCACCTTCCTACACACATGTCCGTCTCAATAAACTACTGAAATTGAACTGAATAGGTTGACAAAGCCGAATGAAAACAAGAACATACCCCGTCGTTTTTGCATTTGAATAATACCTATCTGGGGTGTTGCGGCATTGCTATATGTTAGCCACAACACTATCTGGGCACGGGTGAGAACCTGCATTTTCGCGGCTTGGGGTGGGAATTTTGCCGCGTCCTGCAAAAATATTTGCGGGTCCGACGTGTTTGCGGGGTCTAATCGGACAGCTTTTTTTGCATGGACCCGTATTTTGACGGTTATTTTGCAGGTCGGGGCATTATACGGGGTCTGCTAGAGATGCTCTAAGGAGATATATGATTATATTTTCTCTCGTTGCAACGCACGGGCAATTTTCCTAGTTTAACCTAAGATGCAGAGTAGACAAGAGCAATGCGGAGCTAAACTTCTTCAGTAACATTGGTTTTATTCAATATTTTGACAAGAGTAAATGTAGATCTGATGTGTAGAAAATGGAGGGCAAGGGAAAATAAGCTACAAAGTGTACATTAAGAACTAGCTGACAATATAAGTAAAGTGATGAAGGACAGCAGATAATTACAAGAACAATGCAGAACTAAATTTATTCATAAGCATTGGATTTATTCTACATTAATGTAAGCATTAATATAGATCTGATAATTTGGAGCGAACTATGGATAAGCAAGCTATAATGCACAACTATGTCACATAATCCACCAAGTATGAATGTAAGGACAGCGATAGGACAATAGGTACCCACAAGAGCAAAGCAATGACCATCATAGTTGCGATATCCTAGTTTTGCGGCACTGGTTCTATCACCAATATACGTCTGGTGCTATGTGATTTCTCCGGTAGCACCACCTTTTTCAAGGACTTTGCTTGTACTCCTTCAGGTTCTACAATCACCCTCTTCCTTTTGGATGTCTGAAACACAAGAACAACATTTGAATGGAAAAACATGGTATGACGACAAATGGAATAGCTGTTGATAATGGATGGGCATGGCATATTCACATATATCATGAGTGAACTAAGCAGATGGCGGTGCAACGAAGCAAAAGAAATGCAAGGCACCTTATGCAAGATATGTGCAACCGATAAAACCTTGCCAAATTAGAACAGGCACCTTATTGGGTGAACAGGATAGGCCATCTGCCTTTGACTCATTGAGCTCAAAATAGTCATTAGGATCATATTCTGAATACGAATCTATAGGTCGGGAGCATGTGGATTTTATTGCATCCACAATGGACCTCAATCCCTTAATGCCAAGTTTGTTACCCATTGAACTGTTCTGCAATATTCTTCAGATGTGTGCATTCTTATATTCATTGTGATTACGTACAATATCTGAAAATCATGAAAACATAAATAGTAGTAAGATTATCTTTGTAATGAAGAGGATATTGTAATATAATAGGGGCTCCCTGTAAACCTTAGTGTGCTATCACTGGATTCTGATGAGAGAGCCCATGTGTGTTGTAATATGGTGAGTAGATTAATATAATCTGGCACGAATACACACAAAAATAGGCTCCCTGTTGGGAGCTCCAGATGTAAGGATAGTTGGGAGATGATAGGTTCATAATATACCGTGTAGAAAGTTTATTGCCAAACCATGATAACAAGAGCGCACAGCCACTAGGCAGATCGTAGTGTAGATAATAGGGTACAACATAACCACCATAAATAAATCAGGAATGCGGAACTGGCTAGAAAATACAGGGTTTTGCCACTACTGATATGCAGCTTATTGATCACCTACAGGCCAGCTCTATTCATCTGAAGGTGCACAGTTGTTACTATCAGTGTAGTCTATCAAAGACCGCGCGGCTCCCACCATTTCCGTGATATTATGGCAGATCAACTCGAAGTGCGAAATCATGTAGCAGAACCGGCCCAATAGAGCTGTCGACTGCA
Source organism: Triticum urartu (assembly GCF_003073215.2). Taxonomy (NCBI): domain Eukaryota; kingdom Viridiplantae; phylum Streptophyta; class Magnoliopsida; order Poales; family Poaceae; genus Triticum; species Triticum urartu. The sequence goes on from NC_053025.1 coordinate 143,572,290, forward strand.
GATGTCCCTGCTCCCCTTCCTGACAAGGAACATAATGTACTTACTAAAGAAGAACAGAAGAGAAACATGTTAAAGAATAGAAGGGGAAGCATAGTATTGAGATTCCCTTTCTTTCTATACAATGTTGCTAGCCCACCCATGACGAATCAGAGCGCCCAAAGAAATGCCATTCCATGATGTCTCTCTATATGTGGCCACATGCATTTGGAAACTCAAGTGGGAGCACTAGCTAACCAATAAAATGTGTGTCTGTTAGCTAATGTCAGTATCATATCACATTCGTATTTGAAGAACCTTAGGACGTATGATTGGTATGTTATTTAGCTTTAAAGGGTGGATAGATGCTAGTAGGACACAAAGCACCTACGGAGATCGTAGTGTAGATATAATGGGAAAACCATAAGCATGAGGAGTAAAATCAGGAAAGTGGAACTTGTTGGGCTTCGGATACTAGCTCTCTACAATTGAAGGCGCAGTACTGTTACTATTAGTCTAACTCTAAAAGGTGACACATATGATCGAATACGAAGAGTTTAAAGCATCCATGAAAATCGACATGAAGACCAACACGAAGAGTTGAAAGCGTCCATGAGAAGCGACTGAATAGACATGTACACTGCAAATGTCCATGCGCCTCTTCACTAGAAAGAACATATTGTACAACTATTATACTCCCTCTGTTCCTAAATACAAATCTTTGTCGAGATTCCACTATGGATCACATACATATGTATATAGATACATTTTAGAGTGTAGATTCACTCATTTTGCTCCGTATGTAGTCCATGGAGGAATCTCTACAAAGACTTATATTTAGGTATGCAGAGAGTACTTACAAAAGAAGAACAGAAGAGGAGCATGCTAAAAAGGGCAAGCAGATTTTGGATAATAAAATGTTGGTTGGCCACACATGATGAACCAGAGAGCATAAAGAACGCAACTCCCTATTGTCCCTCGATATGTGGCGCATGTGCTTTTTGAAAGTAAAGTAGGAACATTTGCTGACCAATTAAACATTCTCTATTTTAGTACATGTCAGCATCATATCAGATTCGTATTTGAGCAACTAAGTTTGGAATTATGAGTGGCATGTTGTTTAGCTTGATGGGTTGAGGAGAACTTCTTGCACGTACGTCTGGAAGCACCTACGATAATGGTACTGAATATATGGGAATGTCTACATGCAAGTCGCCTGACTTTCTTCATTTGGGCCAGTCGACCATTTTAGGCGGTTGGATGAAGATCCTACGTATCCTAACCCTTCTTCTTCCTCGCCTCTTATTCTTCCCCTAAAGACCACCGCATGGGTCGCCAACCGAACCCCCGGCTCCCGCCCTTCCCTGAACCGCCCACCACCTCCAATCTTTGGCCGCCCCCGGCCATCCCTCTAGCTAACCCCCACACCCAGCCGCATCGAGTTTTGCCTCCGGCGAGGCCGCACCATAGCCCGACAACAGCCCCCCACTACCACTGTCCCCACCCAAAACTCTTAGATAGATAATGGAGCAGCCCTCCGGCGAGCCCCTTCCTTCCCTCTGGCGAACTCCCAAAAATGGACTGACCCCAATTTGAAATTCAGTCGATTGTCACTTAAACTAATGTGGAATATAAAAGGGGAAAACCATAAGCATTACGAGTATAGTGGTGCGCGTGCCATGGTGGATTTGAAGGTGCAAACCAGACAAAGGCAACTTCGCAACCAATGTTTGGTTTCAACTAAAAAGTAAGATTCTAAGTGATGGACAAGAAATCATAGTAAAGCGGTGGAGATCTATTTTCTTGCTGAGATAAATAACTGGAAATCTACTGAGGTGTTGAGGGTGTTGTGGTAGTGATGGTTGTTGGCTGTGTGGAGGCAAATCTAGGAGTGCAAACGGTGGCAGCGAGGGAAATATCCTGACGCGGTGGACAAGACGGTCGTACGAGCAGCGTTGGCAAGGAGGACGACTGTAACGCCATGCTCAAGCTTGAGCACCCCGGCAAGCCCACACCTTCCCACTATGCCTTGCGTCGCACTTTCCAACTGCACCGCTTGCACACCCGCCACCGCGTCACGCACACCCGCTGCCACCTCTTGAGCCCCGCCGTTGCCGCCGTTGCTCACCGGCGCCGTCCGCATTTTCTCTTCTGCCCAGGAGAGGAAACCCGTACCAGGCAAGCTTACCTCAAAAGGAGCAAGATCCCCTCCTATCATGAACCGACGCATAGCCTGACTGGTCGTCGAGCCGCGCCTCCACCCGAGCGGCCCGAGTTCGATCCCCCACAGGCACAATAACCCTCCCCCCTTTTGATTTAATTCAGCCTGACAGGAGTACCTTGCATGTCATCCCCTGTAGCCCCCTCCTTCCTTTTTTATTTAATTCCTTGTGTATTCCATTTTAGGAAAATGCCCAGTTTCCATTTTGGGCAGGGCCAAACCTGGACTTACCAGATCAGGCAATTTCCATTTCTAGATCTGGTAGTGTGTTTGCATATGCATTTGTGTGGATTTTTCTATAGCAACCTGATGACCCACAAGTATAGGGGATCTATCGTAGTCCTTTCGATAAGTAAGAGTGTCAAACCCAACGAGGAGCAGAAGGAAATGACTAGCGGTTTTCAGTAAGGTATTCTATGCAAGCACTAAAATAATCAGTAACAGATAGTTTTGTGAGAAGGTAATTCGTAACGGGTAACAAGTAATAAAAGTAAACAAGGTGCAGCAAAGTGGCCCAATCCTTTTTGTAGGAAAGGATAAGCCTGGACAAACTCTTATATAAAGGAAAACGCTCCTGAGGACACATGGGAATTATCGTTAAGCTAGTTTTCATCATGCTCATATGATTCGCATTCGTTACTTTGATAATTTGATATGTGGGTGGACCGGTGCTTGGGTACTTCCCTTACTTGGAGAAGCATCCCACTTATGATTAACCCCTCTTGCAAGCATCCGCGACTATAAAATAAGTATTAAGGTAAACCTAACCATAGCATGAAACATATGGATCCAAATCACCCCCTTACGAAGCAATGCATAAACTAGGGTTTAAGCTTCTGTCACTCTAGCAACCCATCATCTACTTATTACTTCCCAATGCCTTCCCGTAGGCCCGAACAATGGTGAAGTGTCATGTAGTCGACGTTCACATGACACCACTAGAGGAGAGACAACATACATCTCATCAAAATATCGAACGAATACCAAATTCACATGACTACTTATAGCAAGACTTCTCCCATGTCTCAGGAACAAACGTAACTACCCACAAATCATATTCATGTTCATAATCAGATGGGTATTAATTTTCATAAAGGATCTGATCATATGATCTTCCGCCAAATAAACCAACTAGCATCAACTACAAGGAGTAATCAACACTACTAGCAACCCAGGGGTACCAATATGAGGTTTTGAGACAAAGATTGGATACAAGAGATGAACTAGGGTTTGAGAGGAGATGGTGCTGGTGAAGATGTTGATGGAGATTGACCCCCTCCCGATGAGAGGATCGATGGTGATGACGATGGTGACGATTTCCCCCTCCCGGAGGGATGTTTCCCCGGCAGAACAGCTCCGCCGGAGCCCTAGATTGGTTCCGCCAAGGTTCCGCCTCGAGACGGCGGCCCTTCATCCCGAAAGCTTCCTTCTTATTTTTTCCAGGGCGGAAGACTTCACATAGCAAAAGATGGGCACCGGAGGCCTGCTAGGGGGCCCATGAGACAGGGGGCGTGCCTAGGGGGGTAGGGCGCGCCCCCACCCTCGTGGATGATGGGTGGCCCCCCTCTGGTGCTTTCTTCGCCCAATATTTTTATATATTCCAAAACTGACTTTCATGGAGTTTCAGCAATTTTGGAGTTGTGCATAATAGGTTTCTAATATTTGCTCCTTTTCCAGCTGCCGGCATTCTCCCTCTTCGTGTAAACCTTGTAAAATAAGAGAGAATAGGCATAAGTATTGTGACATAATGTGTAATAACTGCCCATAATGCAATAAATATCGATATAAAAGCATGATGCAAAATGGACGTATCAACTCCCCCAAGCTTAGACCTCGCTTGTCCTCAAACGGAAGCCGATATCGAAAAATGTGTCCACATGTTTAGAGATAGAGGGTCGATAAAATAAAATAAGGACATGAGGGCTCATGATCATTCTTAGAACAACAACATATATATATATTGTCATATGATTTCTTATGCTAAAGTAACAATCTATTCACAATGTAACGTATGAATCAGAAACTTCATTGAAAACTAACAAACTATAATCTCAGTCACTGAAGCAATTGCAATTTATCATAACGTTGGAAAGAGTCAATATAAGAGCTTTTAAGCAAGTCCACCTACTCAACTATCATTTAGTCTTTTACAATTGCTACCACTCATGCAATACTTATGGGTATGAAGTTTTAATCGGACACAGAGAAAGATAGGGGCTTATAGTTTTGCCTCCCAACCTTTTACCTCAAGGGTAATGTCAACAATAATAGTTTATGAAAACCCACATCCAAGTAGCTATATATATCAGGATCTTTCCAACACATAGTGCTTGCCAAAGGATAAAATGTAAAAAGGAAAGGTGAAAATCACCATGACTCTTGTATAAAGTATAAGACAAAAATAAAAGATAGGCCCTTCGCAGAGGGAAGCAGAGGTTGTCATGTGTTTTTATGGTTGGATGCACGAAATCTTAATGCAAAAGAACGTCACTTCGTATTGCCACTTGTGATATGGACCTTTATTATGTAGTCCATCGGTTTTATTTCTTCCACATCACAAGATCGTATAAAGCTTATTTTCTCCACACTAATAGATCATACATATTTAGAGAGCATTTTTTATTCCTTGCAACAATGAAAACTTACTTGAAGGATCTTACTCAATCCATAGGTAGATATGGTGGACTCTCATGGCAAAACTGGGTTTAAGTATATTTGGAAGCACAAGTACTATCTCTACTTGGTGCAAAGAATTTGGCTAGCATGAGGGGGAAAGGCAAGCTCAACATGTTGGATGATACATGACAATATAATTTATTTTGGATGTAAGAAAACATAACCCATTACGTTGTCTTCCTTGTCCAACATCAACTTTTTAGCATGTCATATTTAAATGAGTGCTCACAATCATAAAAGATGTCCAAGATAGTATATTTATATGTGAAAACCTCTCTTTCTTAATTACTTCCTATTAATTGCAATGATGACCAAGAATATGTTTGTCAACTCTCAACAACTTTTATTCATCATACTCTTTATATGTGAAGTCATTACTCTCCATAAGATCAATATGATCTCTTTATTTCTTTTTATTATTTCTCTTTTTTCTCAAGATCATAGCAAGATAACCAAGCCCTTGACTCAAAACTAATATTTGTTATATATAGCTCACGGACTCGTTTACATAGAAGGATCGTAAAGCAAAACTCAAAACTAGATCATACTAAAGCTTTATTCTACGATATAACCAAAAGGAACGAACTAAGAAAAACGGTAAAGATAGTAGTGTGATGATGATGCGATACTGGGGCACTCCCCCAATCTTGGCAGTTGCCAAGGGGAGTGCCCATACCCGATACTCAGTCCTCCTTTGGTGGTGATGAAGATGGTGTTGGTGATGAAAATTGTGCCTTCAGCTTTTTCATATTGTAGTTGAGGAGAGCAATTTCCTCCTTTAAATTATCGACCTCCGACTCTAGCTTCAAAATCTTATCACATAAGTCTCCTTTGCTTTTCTGCCAGAAACGAGAAGGAATAGATCGGTCATTAGACCAGTTAGCCCTCTTAGGGAGGCTAGACTTCTTGAACTTCACGTGCATATCCCCAGGTTGAGGTACAGGAACCTCCTCTTCCTGCTGCTGGGGAGCCAATATGTACAAGACTGCTGCGTACTACCATTTTTTCTTTCGAGATGTGATGGCTCATGTGGCTTTTCGTTGTCTTTGGCGCACCAAGTGTACCCCGAAAATCAAAGTCTTCAGTTGGTTTTTACTTTCTGACCGCCTCAACACACGAAACATGCTGAAAAGGAGACATTACAACATTGGATCTAACCTTGACTGTCTATTGTGTGGTCATCACGTTGAGGAAACGGCGGAGCACCTCTTCTTCCACTGTGCAGTGACTGAATATCGTTTGGGGCTCTGTTGGAAACAGGATGGATCTTGTTGAACAAATGAAGACACAATACCTACGCAAGATGGTCATGGAAATCTTTCTGGTGGCTACTTGGAGCCTCTAGAAAGAGCGCAACAATAACTATTTTAGGCACAAAGTGCCTTCCACGGTCTCATGGTGGGATCGGTTCAAGAGTGACTTTAGTAACATCCAATATAGACTACCAGAACACAAGAGACATGTTGTCTCTTCCCTGCTGCAAGACCTAATACAGGACTCTAATTAGCTCTATAGTGTTGTAGCTTAGTCTGCCATATTGCTCACCTTTGTAACTACCTCCATGTAACAGCTTCTTTGATTTTTTTTAATACATATGCAGTAGGAGCCTTTCCTACTGTTTTCACCCTAAAAATGAGATGTGAGACGCAGCTCTCTCCGTCGGAGTCTTGAGATGACATCTTGCTCTAAATCTGCAGCAGAGATAGCTTGAAACAAAAACATAGGATTGTGTCATGGTACGGTGGTCAAAACCTTCGGGAGACTATATAATGAATTTTTACTGACCAAAAGAAGTATCGTGCAAGAAAATAGAATCCGGAGGGCACACGAGGTGCCCACGAGGCAGGGGGCACGCCCTCGTGTCCTTTCCAGACTGCTTCTTATTTTCCTATTTTCTTAAATATTCCAAAACGGAAAAAAATTGCTATTAGAACTGTTTTGGAGTCGGTTTACTTACGTACCACATACCTATTCCTTTTCGAAGGCTGAAATGTTCTAGAAAGTGTCCCTTATATACTCCTTCGGGGTTACGGTGTCAATAACATTAGTTTAAACATTTATGGGATTACCTCAGATATAATGTTTGATTCTTTGACTGTTCACCACCCTCGGATTTGTGCCTTCAAAGTTGTTGATTTTTATGGCACCGGAACGATAAACCTCCTCAATAACATAAGGACCTTCCTATTTAGAGAGGAGTTTTCCTGCAAAAAATCTTAAACGAGAGTTGTATAACAGAACATAATCATCTACATTAAACTCACGCTTTTGTATCCTTTGGTCATGCCATCTTTTAACTTTTTCTTTAAACAGTTTGGCATTCTCATAGGCCTGGGTTCTCCACTCATCAAGTGGGCTAATTTCAAATAGTCTCTTCTCACCGGCAAGTTTGAAATCATAATTGAGCTCTTTAATGGCCCAATATGCCTTATGTTCTAGTTTGAGAGGTAAGTGACATGCTTTTCCATAAACCATTTTATACGAAGACATCCCATAGGGTTTTTATATGCAGTTCTATAGGCCCATAATGCATCATCAAGTTTATTTGACCAATTATTTCTAGATCTATTAACAATCTTTTTCAAAATTAATTTAAGCTCTCTATTACTCAGTTCTACTTGACCACTAGACTGTGGGTGGTATGGAGAAGCAATTCTATGATTAACAGCATACTTAGCAAGCATTTTACTAAAGGCGCCATGAATAAAATGTGAACCACCATCAGTCATTAAATATCTAGGGACTCCAAACCTCAGAAAAATAACTTCTTTAAGCATCTTAATAGAGGTGTTATGATCAGCACTACTAGTTGGAATAGCTTCTACCCACTTAGTAACCTAATCAACAACAACTAAAATATGTGTATACCCATTAGAGGAAGGAAATGGTCCCATATAATCAAAGCCCCAAACATCAAATGGTTCAATAACAAGTGAATAATTCATAGGCATTTCTTGACGTCTACTAATATTACCAATTCTTTGACATTCATCACAAGACAAGACAAACTTACGGGCATCTTTGAAAAGAGCGGGCCAATAAAAACTGGATTGCAATACCTTATGTGTAGTTCTATCGCCAGCATGGTGTCCTCCATAAGCCTCGGAGTGACACTTGCATAGGATCTATTCCTGATCATGCTTAGGTACACAACGTCGAATAACACCATCTACTCCTTATAAAGGTGTGGGTCATCCCAGAAGTAATGTCTTAAATCATAGAAAAACCTTTTCTTTTACTGGTATGTGAAACTAGGTGGTATAAATTTAGCAACAATGTAATTAGCATAATCAGCATACCATGGAGCAGTGCAAGAAGCATTTCTGACAGCTAATTGTTCATCAGGAAAGCTATCATCTATAGGTAGTGCGTCATCGAGAACATTTTCTAACCTAGACAAGTTGTCTGCAACGGGGTTCTCAGCTCCCTTTCTATCAGTAATATGCAAATCATATTCTTGTAGTAGAAGAACCCATCTAATAAGTCTAGGTTTAGCATCTTTATATTCCATAAGATATTTAATAGCAGCATGATCGGTGTGAACAGTTACTTTAGAATCAACAATGTAAGGTCTGAACTTATCACAAGCAAATACAACTGCAAAAAATTCCTTTTTAGTAGTAGCATAATTTCTCTGGGCACTGCCTAGAGTTTTACTAGCATATAGGATAACATTTAATTTCTTGTCAAGTCTTTGTCCTAGAACAGCACCTACAGCATAATCACTAGCATCACACGTAATTTCAAAGGGTAAATTCCAATCAGGTGGCTGAACAATAGGTGCAGAAATCAAGGCTTTCTTAAGTATTTCAAATGCTTCTACATAATCATCATGAAATACAAGAGGAACATCTTTCTGTAAGAGATTAGTCAGAGGCCTAGAAATTTTTGAGAAGTCTTCAATGAACCTCCTATAAAAACTGGCATGGCCAAGGAAACTTCTTATACCTTTAATGTCCTTAGAACACGGCATCTTTTCAATAGCATCAACTTTAGCTTTATCAACTTCGATACCTCTTTCAGAAACTTTATGCCCCAAGAAAATACCTTCATTAACCATAAAGTGGCACTTCTCCCAATTCAAGACAAGATTAGTTCCTTCACATCTCTACAAAACTCGATCAAGGTTGCTTAAGCAATCATCAAAACAAGTTCCATATACAGAAAAATCATCCATGAAAACCTCAACAATCTTTTCACAAAAGTGAGAGAATATAGTAGTCATACATATTTGAAAGGTAGCAAGTGCATTAGATAAACCAAAAGGCATACGTTTATAAGCAAAGGTACCGAAAGGGCAAGTAAAAGAGGTATTTTCCTCATCCTGTTTCGACACATGTATTTGAGAGAAACTAGAATAACCATCTAGAAAGCAAAAAATGTGTATGTTTGGATAATCTTTCTAGCATTTGATCAATAAAAGGTAGAGGGTAATGATCTTTTCTAGTAGCTTTATTTAATTTGCGGAAATCAATTACCATTCTATAACCTGTAACAATTCTTTATAGGATCAATTCATCTTTATCATTAGGAACAACAGTAATACCTCCCTTCTTAGGGACACAATGGACAGGACTTACCCACTGACTATCAGCAACAAGATAAATTATACCTGCCTCCAGAAGCTTTAGTATTTCATTTCTTACCACTTCTTTCATCTTAGGATTTAACCGTCGTTGGTGATCAACAACCGGTTTAGCGTCTTTCTCCAATTTTATTTTGTGTTGGCATAGAGTGGGACTAATACCTTAAGATCATCAAGAGTATATCCAATAGCAGCACGATGCTTCTTCAGATTTTTCAATAATCTCTCTTCTTCCTGCTCTGAAAGGTTAGCACTAATAATAATAGGATATAGCTTCTTTTCATCAAGATAAGCATATTTAAGAGTATTAGGTAATGCTTTAAGCTCAAACATGGGATCCCCTAGAATTTCAACAGGCAGATTGTGCTTCAGGATAGGTCCTTGTTTAAAGAATACTTCATCTATTTCCCTTCTTTCATTCATAAACATATCATTTTCATGGTCTAGCAAATATTGTTCTAAAGGATCATTAGGAGGCACGGCAATAGAAGCAAGACCAATAATTTCATATTTCCTAGGAAATTCTTTATCATGGGGTTGTCTACGAAATTTCGCAAAATTAAAATCATGAGACATATCCCCTAAACCAATAGTAACAACATCCTTTTTGCAATCTATCTTAGCATTAACAGTATTCAGGAAGGGTCTACCAAATATAATGGGACAAAAGTCATCTTGAGGGAACCAAGAACAAGAAAATCAGTAGGATATTTAACTTTCCCACACAAGACTTCAACATCTCTAACAATCCCAACTGGTAAAATAGTATCTCTATTGGCAAGCTTAATCGTAACATCAATACCTTCTAACTCGGCAGGTGCAATATCATGCGTAATTTCATCATATAAAGAATGAGGTATTGCACTCGCACTAGCACCCATATCACATAAGCCATGATAGCAATGATCTCCTATTTTAACAGAAATAACAGGCATGCCTATAACAGGTCTATGTTTATTTTTAGTATCGGGTCTAGCAATTCTAGCAGCTTCATCACAAAAGTAAATAACATGCCCATCAATATTATCGGCCAAGAGATCTTTAACCATAGCAATACTAGGTTCAACTTTAATTTGCTCAGGGGGTGCCGGTGTTCTAGTATTACTCTTATGAACCACAGTTGAAGCTTTAGCATGATCCTTTATTCTAGCAGGGAAAGGTGGTTTCTCAATATAAGCAGTAGGAACAATAGGATCAACATTATAAGTGATAGTCTTTTCTTCAACTTTAATAGGTTCAACTACTTTTACTTCAATGTGAGGATGATATTTAAGCCACTTCTCCTTAGGGAGATCAACATGAGTAGAAAATGATTCACAGAAAGAAGCTACTATCTTAGAGTCAAGTCCATATTTAGTGCTAAATTCACGAAAAGCATCGATATCCATAAAAGATTTAACACAATTAAACTTAGGTGTTATACTGTAATGCCCTCGATGCGGCTATATCTCCCACATGTCGAAGCACGACTTAGAGGCATAACTGCATTGAAAGCAATGTCACAAGTGAGGTAATCTTCACATAACCCATGTAATACATAAGGGAAAGAGATACATAGTTGGCTTACAATCGCCACTTCACACAAATACATAAATAAAGCATTACATCAACCAGTTACAAACAAGGTCCGACTATGAAATCAGAATAAAAGAAGAACCCCAAATGCGACAAAGGTCCCCGATCGACCCCAACTGGGCTCCACTACTGATCAACTAGAACGAAACAACACAAAGGACAAGATCTTCATCGATCTCCTCCTTGAGCTTGGTTGCGCCATCTGCATGGACTCATCGGCACCTGCAAACTAGTTTTGGAAGTATCTGTGAGTCACGGGGACTCAGCAATCTCGCACCCTCGCGATCAAGACTATTTAAGCTTATGGGTAAGGTAAAGGTAAGAGGTGGAGCTGCAGCAAGCGACTAGCATATATGGTGGCTAACATACGCAAATGAGAGCGAGAAGAGAAGGCAATGCACGGTCGAGAAACTATGATCAAGAAGTGATCCTAGAATAACCTACGTCAAGCATAACTCCAACACCGTGTTCTGTAGGATCGAAAGTATGTCTAGAGGGGGTGATTAGACTACTTGACCAAATAAAAACTTAACCTTTTCCCAATTTTAGTTCTTGGCAGATTTTAGCTAATTTAGGACAAGTCAAGCAATCATCACATAATTCAAGCAAGCATGCAAAGAGTATATAGGCAGCGGAAAGTAAAGCATGCAACTTGCAAGAATGTAAAGGGAAGGGTTTGGAGAATTCAAACCCAATTGGAGACACGGTTGTTTTTCCCGTGGTTCGGATAGGTGGTGCTATCCTACATCCACGTTGATGGAGACTTCAACCCACGAAGGGTAACGGTTGCGCGAGTCCACACAGGGCTCCACCCAAGGGTAACGGTTGCGCGAGTCCACACAGGGCTCCACCCACGAAGGGTCCACGAAGAAGCAACCACCCAAAGGGTCCACGAAGAAGCAACCTTGTCTATCCCACCATGGCCATCACCCACACAGGACTTGCCTCACTAGCGGTAGATCTTCACGAAGTAGGCGATCTCCTTGCCCTTACAAACTCCTTGGTTCAACTCCACAATCTTGTCGGAGGCTCCCAAGTGACACCTAGCCAATCTAGGAGACACCACTCTCCAAGAAGTAACAAATGGTGTGTAGGTAATGAACTCCTTGCTCTTGTGCTTCAAATGATAGTCTCCCCAACACTCAACTCTCTCTCATAGGATTTGGATTTGGTGGAAAGAAGATTTGAGTGAAAAGCAACTTGGGAAGGCTAGAGATCAAGATTCATATGGTAGGAATGGAATATCTTGGTCTCAACACATGAGTAGGTGGTTCTCTCTCAGAACATATGAGTTGGAATGGTGTATGTGTTCTGATGGCTCTCTCTTCGAATGAAGAGGATGTGGAGGGGTATATATAGCCTCCACACAAAATCCAACCGTTACACACAGTTTTCCAATCTCGGTGGACCGAATCAACAAACTCGGTCGGACCAAAAATGTAAACCTAGTGACCGTTAGAGATTTTCGGTGGGACTGACATGCAACTCGGTAGGACCGATATGGTTAGGGTTTGGGCATAACGTAATCTCGGTGAGACCGATTACACAAACTCGGTGAGACCGAAATTGGTAATTATCTAACCAGAGAGTTGGTCAGGCAAACTCGGTGGGACCGATTTGCTCTTTCGGTGAGACCGAGTGGAACTCGGTGAGACCGAAAAGTTACAAAGGGGAAACACTGAGTTTACATTGCAATCTCGGTGGGACCGATTTGCTCTTTCGGTGAGACCTAAAAGTTACGAAAGGGAAACAGAGAGTTTGCAATCCCATCTCGGTGAGACCGAGATCCTTATCGGTAGAACCGAATTGCTAGGGTTTGGCAGTGGCTAATGACAAGTGAAACTCGGTGGCGCCGGATAGGAAGAATCGGTAGGACCGAGTTTGGCGTAGGGTTTAGGTCATATGTGGATATGGGAAAGTAGTTAAGGGTTTTGGAGCATATCACTAAGCACATGAAGCAAGAGGCTCATTAAGCAACACCTCATCCCTCCTTGATAGTATTGGCTTTTCCTAAAGACTCAATGTGATCATGGATCACTAAAATATAAAATGTAGAGTCTTGAGCTTTTGAGCTTGAGCCAATCCTTTGTCCTTAGCATTTTGCGGGTTCCACTTTCACATCCATGCCATGCCAATCATTGAGCTTTCCTGAAATAATCATCTTGGAATAGCATTAGCTCAATGAGCTATATGTTGTTATGAATTACCAAAACCACCTAGGGATAGTTGCACTTTCATGTTCACTTCCCGGACTCCGCCGGAAAGAGACCATCACGGTAACACACGCTGTTGATTCATTTTAATTAAGGTCAACTTCAGGTTTTCTACAACCGAACGTTAACAAATTCCCATCTGCCCATAACCGCAGGCACGGCTTTCGAAAGTTCAAATCCCTGCAGGGGTGTCCCAACTTAGCCCATCACAAGCTCTCACGGTCAACGAAGGAATAAACCTCCTCCCGAGACATTTCGATCAGACTCGGTATCCCGGTTCTACAAGACATTTCGACAGGGTAAAACTAAACCAGCAACACCACCCGAATGTGTCGACAAATCCCGATAGGAGCTACACATATCTCATTCTCAGGGCACACTCAGATTGTCTAAACTTCCGGTAGGCCAGCCCAGAGTTGCCCCTGGTGGCCACCGGCGGCTGACAGTTTGGACCAACACTCAGAGGAGCACTGGCCCGGGGGGGTTAAAATAATGATGACCCTTGAGTCCGCGAAACCCAAGGGAAAAAGAGGCTAGGTGGAAAATGGTAAAACCAATGTTGGGCATTGCTGGAAGAGCTTTACTTAAGGCGAACTGTCAAGGGGTTCCCATAATAGCCCAACCGCTTAAGGAACGCAAAATCCGGGAACATAACACTGATATGACGGAAACTAGGGCGGCAAGAGTGGAACAAAACACCAGGCATAGGGCCGAGCCTTCCACCCTTTACCAAGTATATAGATGCATTAAATTAAATAAGATATATTGTGATATCCCAACAAGTAAACATGTTCCGACAAGGAACAACATCTCCATGTTCCAACAAGGAACAAACTTCAATCTTCACCTGCAACTAACAACGCTATAAGAAGGGCTGAGCGAAGCGGTAACATAGCCAATCAACGGTTTGCTAGCACAAGGTGGGTTAGAGGCTTGGTTCAACAATATGGGTGGCATGATGAGCAAGTGGTAGGTATCGCAGCATAGGCATAGCAAAAGAGCGAGCAACTAAGCAAGCAAAGATAGAAGTGATTTCGAGGGTATGGTCATCTTGCCTGAAATCCCGCAAGGAGGAAGAATGAGTCCATGAAGAAGACAAACGGACGTAGTCGAACGGATCCTCACAATCGTGACGTTATCGGAACGAACCCAAAGAAGCAGCACCGGAAAAGAAGCACACAACATAGTAAACAACAACCACATAGACATGGCATGATGCGCAAACAAGAATGATGCATGTCCGGTTTAAAGAGGGCATGGCACGGCAAAGTGCAACAAACAACACTACAAATTAAGTGGATCTCAATATGCAACGAGTTGCATATTGACGAAAAACCACATGACTTATTTAGTTCT